>NW_024608076.1:0-47802 GCF_018296145.1 Oncorhynchus tshawytscha
ATGCCACAATGATCAGACACCGAATGAACAAATGATCCAGAATATAGTTTGGGAATGAGAAGCATAAGGGAATGGACACGTTTATTATCAGAAATAATTTAAGTGTAGTCTGTCAAATTGCACCCTTTTCCCTATATAGTGTACTACTTTTGACCAGAGAGCTGTTGCCATTTGTGATGCAGATTGTGTCTTTAAATGAGAAAAGTGTAACCTGTGCTGGTTTCTGCCAGGAACCCATGGAAGAAGATCTCCTTGATCCAGTTCTGCAGTTCAGAGTCCTTCTGGACGTCTGAGTCACAGGTGTAGTAGTGACCAATCATTTTCTGAACAAACCTATTCAAAATATCAGGTATTAGCCAAAACACAATGACAACATAGCAAAAGAGCAAAGATGCATTTTAGAAAACCAGGTACTGAGATAAGTGTTTTTCAGTTTTGTTTTGGTGAAGACATTCTTGAGTCTACTAGCAATTATAAATATTTGGGTCTTTTTTTTATTGATGAACATATTACCTTTCTATACGGAACATCAGCCCTGGCCGACTCAGCAAGTAGAGCTCTTGGAGTTATAGGAACAACAAAAACTCATAGATATTGGCTATGCTACGTATTCCAAACTGTATCAGATATGCATGTGTCCTGTTCTGGACTATTCAGCAGGAGTGTGAGGTGCCAAGCGGTATTTTTAAAACAAACATGTCCATAACAGAGCAGAACGTCACTTTTTAGGTGTCCACAAGTTTGCACCTATACTTGCAATAACAGGGGACATGGGCTGGAAACCCTGTGAGGTGAGATGGAAGGCCTGTATGACAATAACTGGGGACATGGGCTGGAAACCCTGTGAGGTGAGATGGAAGGCCTGTATGACAATAACTGGGGACATGGGCTGGAAACCCTGTGAGGTGAGATGGAAGGCCTGTATGACAATAACAGGGGACATGGGCTGGAAACCCTGTGAGGTGAGATGGAAGGCCTGTGAGATGGAAGGCCTGACAATAACAGGGGACATGGGCTGGAAACCCTGTGAGGTGAGATGGAAGGCCTGTATGACAATAACAGGGGACATGGGCTGGAAACCCTGTGAGGTGAGATGGAAGGCCTGTATGACAATAACAGGGGACATGGGCTGGAAACCCTGTGAGGTGAGATGGAAGGCCTGTATGACAATAACAGGGGACATGGGCTGGAAACCCTGTGAGGTGAGATGGAAGGCCTGTATGACAATAACAGGGGACATGGGCTGGAAACCCTGTGAGGTGAGATGGAAGGCCTGTATGACAATAACTGGGGACATGGGCTGGAAACCCTGTGAGGTGAGATGGAAGGCCTGTATGACAATAACTGGGGACATGGGCTGGAAACCCTGTGAGGTGAGATGGAAGGCCTGTATGACAATAACTGGGGACATGGGCTGGAAACCCTGTGAGGTGAGATGGAAGGCCTGTATGACAATAACAGGGGACATGGGCTGGAAACCCTGTGAGGTGAGATGGAAGGCCTGTATGACAATAACTGGGGACATGGGCTGGAAACCCTGTGAGGTGAGATGGAAGGCGTGTATGGTGAGACTTTGGAATAGACTGTTGGATATGCCAACCGCCAGAATAGCTAGTAACGTTTTTCAGTGGGATCTATCCATAGGGGGAGCCTGGGCAACTGAAATGGACAACCTTTTTCAACAGTCTGACTGAACATCTATACGAAAACCAAATTAAGGGAGACAGATGATTAAAAAACAACTGCTGATGCAATATGAAAAAAATGGGTGGAGAAGATTAATTATAAACCCAAATTGAGAACTTTGTTTGATTAAAGGTGCATTTGTGTGTGAGTGATATTATGTATGACCTACCTACAAGCAAGAGATCACTATGTGTACTGGTAAGATCAGGGATATTGACTCTGCGTATTTAAACAAGTTGGTATTGTGGTGAAATGGAAGAGGAAACACTATGTAACTATTGTGACCTCGAAGAACTAGAGAATAAAACTTCTTATCCTCTATTACCCTTTCTACCATGATATATGCTTGTTCTTATTCCAGAAAGCACACCATATATACCCTGGTATTATGTGGCTGAGTGATGAGGAGAAATTGTCCATTGTGTATTTCCATTTGCGGAATATTACAAAAAAGTTTGGACTAGAAGGGCTACCTATAATAAAATTGTAAAAATATTAGGCTTCTATGTGGTTAATGGCGTGTGCATATAGAGTGTGTATACTGTAGGCTTGTCTCCCATATGAATCTTCTTTGTGCCACACTAGGTTCAAGTGGCTTCTGTTCTTTCTTCTTCCTGTATCTATTTATCTGTATATGCTATGCATGTATATTATTTTACTGCTCTAGGGATGTCATTTACTATGTATTGATTTGTACCTTTATTCTATTTTTTACTCTTTATGCAATGAGCAACGCAGAGAAACCCGGAAGAAGAATTATAATTCAATAACCATAGTGAATTATTGTATTGTTCATGCATCAATTAATCCCATTAGGGAAGGGTTGCCAATTGACGTTTTAAAAATGGGGGGGGGGCAGTAGAGTTTAGTAGAATAGAGTTTAAACTGAGCAATGCAAAATGCAGTTGCATGAGTTTATAATACACAAATCAAATCATTCTGCTTATGGAGGTTTACAGATTTTCTTTATGCAGATCTGGGCTTTTTTTGCACCATGAAAATCTATAGGCCTGTACAAACATTACCTGTGGACGATGTCCCATAGCCTGAGTCCATCATCCCTGTAGAAGAAGTTGGGGATTGACTCCAGACCACGTGCTGTGATGTCCTCCGGCATACAGAGGGAGCTGTAGGTCAATGAGGCCATCGCATTCTTCAGGAACTCCATCATCCCTGTACCTCCTATACTGGCATTCTTCAAGATGGGTTAAAGGGATAGTTAACCTTGTTTTGAAGGTCTAGTTTAGGGCAGACAGAGCAAAAACTGTAGTGTGTCTGGGGACTCACGATGAGCATTAATAAAATCGCAGATATAGTAAACTCAGAGGCAAACATTACATCACGGCCCACTTTCCTGGAATTTCGATTTTTACGGGCTCCCGGGCACTCTACAGCATCCTGATAATTTTTTGATATGTTCGAAAAAGTACTAATCTAGTGTCGGCCATTAAGATACTAATGACTACCGTAAAACTTCCATTTCACAAGTTTAAGGACCAGACATGAAAATGGGTTTAGAATATTTGAGGAAATTATTGAGGATTAAGGAGGGAAATGAGAATGGACCAGAGGAAGCTAAAGGCTGCAGATGAAGTATCTGGAGAGATTGACCATAGGTTTGGCTTAGAGTCTCAGATAGACATCAGTCAGGCCATGGTGGATAGGAATTGCCTTCACCACAGAAGCCTAATAAGAGAACTCCAAGTGAGTCGGACCCTGGAGGGGAAGTGAGCTGTTCTGGACTGCAGGTGCTGAATGGTTGGCGATATAGCTGAGGTAGTACAAGATGCCCATGAGTGAGCCAACAGACCCAATGAGCAACGGTGGTAATTCCCTTCAAGGAAAGAAATATGGAGGAACCAGGCTCAGCTGGGGAGCCATTCCTCTTTTGGCTGGTTGGGTACGATAAGGTGCGTGAGGTAGATGGTGTCCATGAAATGAGGCATAGACTGGAGGACTGTGCCAGATTTAATGCAGGTTCTGAGAGATGAGAAAGTTGTGGGCTGTCCTGATGTTGATGTCAGAAGAGATGTAGGAATGATAGGCTTGAGAGAACCAGCGGCCAAGGAGTTGTACGGTGTTGTCTTAGATGCCATGGAAAAGGCTCCAATGCGGAAGGATTGTCCGGAGAATGGGTCAGCAGGATAGCCGGACAGGGATAGTATTAGTCTCAGATGGGAATGGAACCAGAATCTGTGATGAATAGTGTATCGGATGGAGAGGCATTTTGAGATTGAGCTGCAGGAAGCAGAAGTGTGGTTCGATGGTAGACGGCAGCCAGAACAGGTAGACTGTGGTTCCAAACTGATTGGTTTTGCTGTGTCTGATGTGTTTGATGGTGAAGTCTTTGTTGAGGATGGCTACATCTGACACGCCGGGATGACAAGGGTTGTAGATAACAGATGATATAAACTCTGAACATTGCAGGAATCCCAAAAGAAACCTTGATTCTAGTGTGGAAGAAACTGATGGAGAAGGAGTTACATTGACCGGGTACATGTGCAGCTCTGAGAAGGAACTAATGGGTGACGGATGGCTAGGTTAGATGTCTTAAGAAACTCATGATAGGGAGGTAGTCAGAACGGCCCTTGTTAATGAGGTGTACTTCTCTCTGGAGGAACGAATGGTCGAAGGGCCATACCGAAGGTTGTATGGATGAGTATGGCCCTTCGACCATTCGTTCCTCCATAGAGAAGCAGCTATGACAATTAGGTACAACTCGAGAGGGGCAGAGGGGGCTGCAGGAAAGAAAGCAATCATCGAACGATCGATGATACGCTTCTTGCCTGAATACTTTTGGGTGGCAATTCCGAGGGGACTGATGCGGTAGGTGGAGAATAGCGGGGAAGAAAAGGGGCCAATCATAAACCCCTGCTTCACCTCCTTGACCAAGAGGGAGGAAACTGGCTTGTCAAGTGCAGAACAGAGGTTGGAGCAGAAGTGAGGAGACCAGAAAATATTTCAGGCCATCAAGAAAATAAATATTGGATAAAGGATGGGTCAGGGGGAAAGTCCAAGGCCGCAGCCATGGCGGTGAAGTTGGTGGGCTGGTGAGGTTGGCTAACAGTCATTTATCAGTAGGAGTGGGATTGAGGGCAGGATTTTAGAGTCCCACTACAGAATGTGTACGAGCTTGCATGACGAAGTGCTGCAGCCGTAGTTATTGAAATTGTTGCAGATTATGCAACCGGAGAAGAGCACAGGTTCGACCACATTGGTCCTTCCTCCCACAAGACACGGCAAACGCATAATATCATCTAGCAGGAGGAAGAAGGTAGGGCGGAACAGCGAGCAGAGGCAGGGCAGATGACACTTCAGGGGCGACTGAGCAGAAAGAGAGCATGGTGGCAGGGTGGGATGGGCAACCACAGAGGTGGTAGGCGAAGGATACTTTGACAGCAAATATGCAACAGTAGAGTGCCACGTCGAGTGCGCCCCAGTATGTCATGATGCTACACTGAAGGAGCCTGGAAGCAAAGGCTTCCGAGAACTGGCAATGGAAGTCGTAAAAGGTTGCACCACCGTTTCGGTGGTGATTGGTAGTCATCCAACTCTTGAGAAGGATGGGATGAGCAGATGGAGTCTCTGTAATGGGAGAAAGCCAAGCAAAACTCTGGGACAGAGAACCTGGAGTGGTGAGGGTCAGTGGAGCTCAGGGGCACCTGGAAGAGGTCACGGTTGATAATGTGGGGTAAGGCCTGTGCGGGAGAGGAAGTGAGGAGAGAGGCACGATTAACACCTACACTTTGTAGTATCTTCTGGCAGAGAGGGGAAGAGACCGCAGGTTGATTGAAGATCAAGAAGTTGGGTGGAGAATGAGCCGGGGTGGCCATAGAGAGAAACTGGTGGGCCAGAGAACACACAGAGAGAGATGGAAGGCAGGGGGGATGTTGATCTCCGGCGTGCAGGGCGGTGGGGAGAAAGACCTAGAGGCCAGATATGGCATTGCAGTTATTTTAAGGCCTGAAATAGTGATAGGGTACTGAAACAATGGACGGCAGCCATCTGGTTAAAGATGGTGTGTCCTTGATAATGGAGAGTCTAGAAATTGGTCTGAAAACACATCGGAATCCGAGGCAGTGAGCTCAAACTCCATAGTAAACGAAATAAGGACGCTAACTTAATTAATTAGAACTACGATAAAACGAGGCCTATCACGTTCAGTGTCTTGCATGCGACGCAAAACAGAGAGGATGAATGACTGTTAGGTCAGATTTAAGTAAGGTGGTAGTGGTGATTAAGGAGAGTGAGAACAGGTGTTGAGGTTGAATAACAGTTAGTAGCAGATGGAGCTTGTTTGAGGAGTTATGTTCAAGGCAGCTAGTGTTGCCAACAGTAGTTGAGGCTGATTGGCAATGGTTAGCTGCTGGTGCTTGTTGAATTGGCAGGGAGCTGTGTTCAAAGCAGCTAGTTAAGTGTTAAAGTCTGGTCCTTTCTCACAAATTTTTGTTATTCATTAACACCAATCTCTTATAAACGGCCGGGCATCATTTCATATTTTAACAAATAACACCCAAGTGTAATTAGGCTTTGCATGACATATTTTGCCAGTCTGGTCTGGTGGAATCTAACAGCTTCTTTATCTCATGCTGAATGATTGATTCCTGCCAAGCCAAAACACAACTCTGTCTATAGCTAGGTTTCCATCCACTTGTCCAAAGATTTTCAAGTGAATGTTCAAATATTCACATAAAAAATATGTGCATTTGAACTAATAGGAGTGTTTCTGTCAAACTGGCTTGATTTCCATCAAAGCTGGGCTTGATGACCTAGTACACATAAAACAGTACATGTTTTCATGTACTGAGTAAAAAACACAAGTTCAATGTGTTTCCATCACATTTTCAACTCTATGGTTTTGTCACAAAAACTGTTGAGATAAATAGCAAACCTCGTCTTGGCGCATGCTCTCTAGTCTAGATAACAGTTTGCTGATAAAGTGGGGAGGGTGGGATACATAATGAGATATGGATAAGAGCAAGATCATTTTTACTTGAAAATAAGTATTGGCAGCCGTGCAACGATCATCATGTCATCAGCATACAAATAATACCCTCGATATTTATTGAAAGTCCGCATCAAACTCATCACCGTGCACTTAACCAAAATGCGTAATTCATCATAATTGATTTAATCTGTAGTCTCATAAACTCTTCATGCTTTTCCACGCTGTAGTGGGAACACAACATATCATTGCATGTTTACTTCAACATGATAGTCATTATATCAATATTTGAGCATAAAAGCCTTTCCACAGCAATTGTGGCATAATCTATTTCACTGACAAAATGATCCACCCTTGTCTAGCTTATTTTGTTTTGTCAATATTAGGATGCTTTCCTGAAAAATGTGCTATTTCCTTTAGGCCTGTCAGGAGTTTTTTTTATGCGTCATCTAATTCAGTGTTTTCTAACGGTGATCAGTGTTTTAAACATCAAACAGGGTTATCGAATACAGAACATGTGAATGACTGATTCCAGAGCTGCTCCGTGGTTGAAGCAAAACAATTACAGGCTATTAATTACATGTTTATGGCTGAGAGGTTCACATAAATGTGTCCCAACAATGCAAACCTGACAGAGTTCAGCCCGATGATAGAATCACTCTACTGAGGTATGTGTTGCTAGGCGTACATCTCATAAAGATAACCAGCTCATTACGATTTGGCTTGACTGATTCGTCAAATGTGAGAGGTACCCCAATGTTAAGATTGTATAATCGTATAGTCTTCAGAAGGCCTTATTTGAGATTTATAGAGTGTTGTTTCATCCAAACAGTTTTTAAACCTCTACAGGCTCGGTGTCCCCACCGCGGGGCGGTTGAGCTGCTGTTCTGTACCTTGTCACACCACCTGGATTACTGAGCTCTGCCCGCCATTAACCTGTAATTTTGCCTGCCCCCTGTTCTAGTAATAAACGTTTGTTACTTTGACACTGTCTGCATCTGGGTCTTCCCTAAAACATGATAAGCGCTTGATGGTTTTTGACTGGTACTGTATATTTTCGGAGCTTTCTTAAATATCCTAGGTAAAGCACAGACTGTTAAACATCTTATTCATTATGATTTATCAATGCGTTTCTATGGGCTACAGTAAAGGCCAAATTCAATATTTTATGAAATAATTTGTACATATTTTGTGGGATACCTAAAGTGGTCCTAAAATTCTACCAGTTAAGCCTACTTTGCATTTAACATTTAATTAAGAAGGTTTATGGGAAAGTATTTCTGTTAACCCACAATACGGTTATCACAACTGGCTATACACGGACAGAGTGATAGACAAACGCACGCATCACACAAACAGACTGGAGCAATATTGCTGGAAATTAATTGGCAGATATTGTTTTAGGTTTCGCTATTTAAGCCAATATTGGCAAACCAGGGGTGAGATAATGTTGCAATGATTAGATGGTGTCTAATACTTGTGAGATTTGTTAATGAATTGTTTGGCGAGCTAACCATGTGGTCTGCGAGCTATTGGTATCTCGCGATCGACCTGGAGGAGACACCTGTGCTAACTGATACAATCAGTTTCCGCTAGCATTGTGACATTCCATAAGTATTAGCGCATTATAGAACATAACACAATAAGAATGGAATAGGCAGTACCTCTGTGATTATCCCATTATCGGATATGAGGGACTGTCTAGCTAGAGTGTTGATTTGCAGAGTGTAGCGGGAGTGAGAGATCAGGAGCTATGGAGAAAGATGTAACAATCGTACATGAAATTCACACCTAAAAATACAAAAGTATTGTAGTATCCTACAACCTACTGCAATTTTCAATTATAAAAAAAATACATGCATTTTATATATAATTTTTTCAAATTCTTTAAGTTTCTCTTGAATTATCATGTTAAACATATTCAGTTGATTGGAAAATAACTCACACAGATATTGTTCAATAACAGTTGAAAACATGCACAGCAGTAGGTATTTACCTTGTAGATGGGATGCACCATTGGTAGGTTACGCAGTGTCGACAAGGCAAACACCTCAGCCAGCAGGTGAGTCCTCAGCAGGTGAAAGTTCAGCTCATGTTCAGCGAAGTCAGCGTTCCTCACAAAGATCTTGGCCAGGAGCCAGTCATACTCAGAGTCAGTAGGAAGGAAGATGGGGTTGTCTTCTCCAGGATCCTGCTTCAGCTGTGAAAGGAAATGCAAAACACAATCATAGCTTGTTTCATTAATTGAGTATGTGTATATTATTACTATAATTAATTTAAAGATAGAGTACCAGTCAAAAGTTTGGACACACCTACTCAAGGCTTTTTCTTTATTTTACTATTTTCTACATTGTAGAATAGTAGTGAAGCCATCGAAACTATAAAATAACACATATGGAATTATGTTATAAAGGGGATTTACATTTTTGTGCTTTTCGTATAACTCATTTCTTTGTTCTATTCATGTGCTATTCTGTAAACCAATTTCTGTGTTCATGCAATGGTTGACTGTACACATCGTCACTCTCAGCAGCTGCAATTTGCCCAGACACTGTTTTGAGAACAAACTAAAGATATCTGTTTCAAGGTCTCAGCTTAGAGAGAAAGAAGCCTCGTGAGGTATTGGTCTGTCACATGTTATGAACCAGTATTGGTCTGTCACATGAATTAAACTAAATGGTAATGATGAATTAATTATGCTAAATCATGCAAATATAACTTGTCTGTATATTGCCGTATATATGTAAGACAACTGCTGGGACTGCACAGGCAGAGCTCCTGATTGACATGTGTACAATGGTGCATTGAGATGGTTCGAACCTCTCCAGCGCGCTGACAAACAATGATTTATTTCATATTAATTTTGAGAGTCCCTGTGAAAGAATTTCCACAACAATGTAGTAACCAAAAAAAGTGTTAAACAAATCAAAACATATTTCAGATTCTTCAAAGTAGCCATTGTCTCTTCCGACAAAAGAAATCTGTCCTTTGTCTGAAGAGTAAATGTTCGATTTTTGTTTCCAACCTCCGTGTCTTTGTGAGACGCAGAGTAGGTGAACAAACGTTCTGCTCATGTGTGGTTCTCACTGTGAAGCATGGAGGAGGTGTAATTGTGTGGGGGTGCTTTGCTGGTGACACTGTCAGTAATTTATTTAGAATTCAAGGCACACTTAACCAGCATGGCTACCACAACATTCTGCAGTGATACGCCATCCCATCTGGTTTGCGCTTATTGGGACTATGACCCAAAACATGGCCCAAAACACACCTCCAGGCTGTGTAAGGGCTATATGACCAAGACGGCGAGTGATGAAGTGCTGCATCAGATGATCTGGCCTCCACAATCACCCGACCTCAACCAATTGAGATGGTTTGGGGTGAGTTGGACCACAGAGTGTAGAAAAAGCAGCAAACAAGCGCTCAGCATATGTGGGAACTCCTTCAAGGCGGTTGGAAAAGCATTCCTCATGAAGCTGGTTGAGAGGATGCCAAGAGTGTGCAAAACTGTCGTCAAGGCAAAGGGTGACTACTTTGAAGAATCTAAAATATATAGTATTTTGATTTGTTGAACACTTTTTTGGTTACTACATGATTCCATGTGTAATTTCTTAGTTTTGATGTCTTCTCTATCATTCTACAATGTAGAAAATAGTACAAATATAGAAAATACCCTTGAATGAGTAGGTGTCCAAACTTTTGACAGGTACTGGACATAAGTTTAATTGTTTAAATAAAACGTTGTTTTGAGTGTTGTCTGTATGGTACATAAGGTCATATGATATAACATGAATCAAATTCTTAACTCTTTAGTTTTAGGCTAACAGTATATGCTGTTACGTAATTTCTGGGCAATATTTCTCTCCATTTAGGGGACCCCTTTTGGTTCAAGAGCATCCCCAGTGGCAAATGTTCTGTTATGTTTCTTCAATGTAGATTTCGGAACTCTATATTTTGCTTCATGTGAGATGTACCTGGATTGCGATGGGAATGAGCTTATCTTCTGGGGTCACATAGAGCAAGCAGAGAGGAGCAGCCAAGAAGTGCTGTTTCCCGTTGATCACGTTTGCTGTCACTCCATGTAGACGCTTGTAGTCAACCAGGAAGATGTTGCCTTTCTGTTTAGGTTAGGACATGAATGAGTTAGGAAGACGTCAACACCATACCAAAGAATACACACGACTTACTCAGGAGGAAACCAATAGAGCAATAACAGAACGATGAGTGACAACAGACAGACTATTTTGACAGACCCGAATTTCCGCAACAAGGCTTTTTCCGAAAAGGGAAGCCTTCACCATGTCTTCTGTGACGGGGAAGTTCTCTGGAAGCTTGGAGCAGCGATGGATCATCATGGGGTTGAGGCCGTTCAGAAGCTGGTACCCAAAAAACTCATCCTCCTTCCAGTTCTTTTCGACATAGTCTAATAGATAACAAAAGTATCAAATAATTAGATGCTAATGGTTCCAGTAAACCATTTGAATCCATGACTTATTCAAGACAGACACCACTGACCAGACCTTACCATAAACATCAGTCTTGTGGCGATTGAAGACATGACTGAGTTCATCTAGGCTCTTCCATTGTTCCTTGTTTGTGGACAGTGTTAATAGATTCAACCCCAACAATCTGCGGGACAGAGAAGGAAATTAACTTCAACATGCAAAAGATTTCATTGGATGGTGAAGTTGGTTAGAGATTGGTTTTAACACCACCAGAGTGTCTCCCAGGTGTCTGTGTTGGGTCCCTTACTCTTCATCCTCCCCCTTGGGTGGTTGATTCATGCACAGGCCACATATATTGAATATGTGTCAATTGTGATTTGATAAATGTCTGCTCTTTGGGTTAAATGTGTTCCTATAGTCCTGTGTGGCCAGTTGGTAGACTATGGCTAAAATGATAGTGGGTTTGATTCCTGCTGGGGCCACCAATATGAAAAATATATGCACCCACTTTAAGTTGCTTTGGCTAAAAGTGTCTGCTATGTGGCATATATTAATGTATTATATTTATATAAGAAATAAACATACCATACATATCAAATCAAACTTTATTTGTCACATGCGCCGAATACAAGTGTAGACCTTACTGTGATATTCTTACAAACCCTTAACCAGCAGTGCATTTCAAGAAGAGTTAAGTAAATATTTACCAAATAAACTAAAGTAAAAAATAAGTAACACAATAACATAACAACAAGGAGGCTATATACAGGGGTTACCGGTACCAAGTCAATGTGTGCGGGGGTACAGGTTAGTTAAGGCAATTTGTACATGTAGGTAGGGGTGAAGTGACTATGCATAGATAATAAACAGTGAGTAGCAGCAGTGTACAAACAAATTGGTGGAGGGGGGGGTCAATGTAAATAGTCTGGTGGCCAATTGATTAATTGTTCAGCAGTCTTATGGGTTAGGGGTAGAAGCTGTTAACGAGCCTTTTGGTCCTGGACTTGGCGCTCCGATACCGCTTGCCGTGCGTTAGCAGAGAAAACAGTCTGTGACTTGGGTGACTGGAGTCTCTGCCAACTTTATGGGCTTTCCTCTGACATCGCCTATTATATAGGTCCTGGGTGGCAGGAAGCTTGGCCGCAGTGATGTACTGGGCCGTACGCACTACTCTCTGGTATGCCTTACGGTCAGATGCCAAACAGTTAACATACCAGGCGGTGATTCAAATGGTCAGGATGCTCTCGATTGTGCAGCTGTAGAACCTTTTGAGGATCTGGGGACCCATGCCAAACCTTTTCAGTCTCCTGAGGGGAAAAAGGTTTTGTCGTGATATCTTCACAACTGTCTTGGTGTGTTTGGACCATGATAGTTTGTTGGGGATGTGGACACCAAGGAACATGAAACTCTCGACCCGCTCCCCCACTACAGCCCAGTCGATGTTAATGGGGGCCTGTTCAGCTCGCCTTTTCCTGTTGTCCACGATCAGCTCCTTTGTCTTGCTCACATTGAGGGAGAGGTTGTTGTCCTGGCACCACACTGCCAGTTCTCTGACCTCCACCCTATAGGCTGTCTCATCATTGTCGGTGATCAGGCCTACAGCTGTCGTCAGCAATCTTAATGATGGTGTTGGAGTCGTGTTTGGCCACGCAGTCGTGGGTGAACAGGGAGTACAGGAGGGGACTAAGTACACACCTCTGAGAGGCCCTAGTGTCGAGTTTCAGCGTGGCAGACGTGTTGTTACCTACTCTTACCACCTGGGGGCGGCCCATCAGGAAGTCCAGGATCCCTTTGCAGAGGGAGGTGTTTAGTCCCAGGGTCCTTAGCTTAGTGATGAACTTCGTGGGCACTATGGTGTTGAACGCTGAGCTGTAGTCAATGAACAGCATTCTCACGTAGGTGTTCCTTTTGTCCAGGTGGGATAGGGCAATGTGGATTGAGATTGCGTCATCTGTGGATCTGTTAGGGCGGTATGCGAATTGGAGTGGGTCTAGGGTATCCGGGAGAATGCTGTTGATGTGAGCCATGACCAGCCATTCAAAGCACTTTATGGCTACCGACATGAGTGCTACGAGGCGGTAATCATTTAGGCAGGTTACCTTCGCTTCCTTGCTCACAGGAACTATGGTGCATGAAACATGTAGGTATTACAGACTCGGTCAGGGCATCTGTAATAACATACACTGAACAAAAATATAAACGCAACATGTAACAATTTCAAAGATTTTACTGAGTTACAGTTCACATACGGAAATCAGTCAATTGAAATGCATAAATTAGGCCCTAATCAATGGATTTTACATGACTGGGAATACAGATATGCATCTGTGGTCACAGATACCTTACAAAAAAGGTAAGGGCATGTATCAGAAAACCAGTCAGTGTCGGGTGTGACCACCATTTGCCTCAGGCAGCACGACACATCTCCATCGTTGATCACACTATTGATCATTGCCTGTGGAATGTTGTCCCACTCCTCTTCAATGGTTGTGCAACGTTATTGGATATTTGATGGGAACTGGAACACGTTGTCGTACATGTCGATCCAGAGCATCCAAAATATGTTCAATGTGACATGTCTGGTGAGTATGCAGGCCATGGAAGAACTGGGACATTTTCAGCTTCCTGGAATTGTGTACAAATCCTAGTGAAATGGCTATTCATTATCATGTTGAAAAATTAGGTGATGGTGGTGGTGGATAAATGGCACGACAATGGGCCTCAGGCTCTCGTCACTGCATTCAAATTGGCATCGATAAAATGCAATTGTGTTCGTTGTTCGTAGCTTATGCCTGCTCATACCATAACCCCACCGCCACCACCACCATGGGGCACACTGTTTACAACGCTGACATCAGCCAACCACTCGCCCACACAATGCCATACACACAGTCTGCCATCTGCACGGTACAGTTGAAACCGGGATTAATTTGCAAAGCAAAGAGCACACTTCTCCAGCGTGCCAGAGGCCATCGAAGGTGAGCATTTGCCCACTGAAGACGGTTATGACATCAAACTGCTGTCAGGTTGAGACCCTGGTGAGGATGTAGAGCACACAGATGAGCTTTCCTGAGACGGTTTCTGACAGTTTGTGCAGAAATTCTTCGGTTGTGCAAACCCATAGTTTCATAATTTGTCCGTGTGGCTGTTCTCTGATGATACCGCAGGTGAAGAAGCCGGATGTGGAGTTCCTCAGCTGGCGTGTTTACACGTGGTCTGTGGTTGTGAAGCCGGTTGGACATACTGCCATATTCTCTAAAACAACTTTGGAGGCAGTTTATGGTAGAGAAATTAACATTAAATTCTCTGGCAACAGCTCTGGTGGACATTCTTGCAGCCAGCATGCCAATTGCATGCTCCCTCAAAACTTCAGTCATCTGTGGCATTGTGTTTTGTGACAAACTGCACATTTTAGAGTGGTCTTTTATTGTCCTCAGCACAAGGTGCACCTGTGTAATGATCATGCTGTTTAATCAGCTACTTGATATACCACAACTATCAGGTGGATGGATTATCTTGGCAAAAGAGAAATACTCACTAACAAGGATGTAAACAAATTTCTCCACAGAATCTGAGAGAAATAAGCTTTTTTGAGAATATGGAACATTTCTGGAATCTTTTATTTCAGCTCATGAAACACGGGACCAACACTTTACATGTTGTTTATATTTTTGTTCAGTGTATATAACCTATATAACATTTCTGCTAAATGTCTTAATGGCTTGTTAGATATACCATTTTAGATATGATTTGCGTAGCTAAAAATATAAATAATTTAGGCAACCCTAGCCTGAGGTGTCATTCTTGGCATCGTTGCCATATTCCATGCTTCACACTCCTGGCTGCCAAATTCGCCTCTTCTCAGGAACTTGCAATTACCTAAACAGGTCTAGGAGAATCACATCTCATTTAAAAGGAAATGTTTTCACAGGTATGTTGGGGACATGCCAACATAGATTTTGACAGATCAAATACATTTCCTGGTGTTGCCTCATGGTTCTCAACCTAGGGTCCATGTAACCCTGGGGGTTCTTGGCCTGTACTTGGGAAGATTCATAAGAAAATCAGCCTGAAGCTGAAATTCACACAAAAGGGGGTACTTCAGGTGTACTCCACAAAGAGCTATATGTGATTGGAGTACAGTAAGCAAAAGAAGGTTGAGAACTAGTGATATAACTTACGCTTCGGCTAATGTGAACTTGAACTCCAAGTCCTTGGTGAAAGAGAAGCGGACCTCAGCAGGGAGATCAGAAGCGCTGTCAGCTTTCATTATTTGGGGTAGACCCTCGGCATATATACTCCAGCTGAAGGGAACAGACATGGTAAATCAAGACGGGATACACAGCCTGTCATTCACTATTACACAACACACTATCATACCAGACCTGGGTTGATTCTTTTTTAAGTGCAAACCCCTCCCACCTGCTACTCCAGGCAGGCTAAACTAAATGCTCAAAGTATTTCAAAGATTTACAATGGTATTTGAACCCAGGCCTAAACCATGCAAAAAGGGGGGCTTAAATAAAAATGACACGCTTATCCAGAGCAATTAGGGTTAAGTGCCTTTCTCAAGGGCATATCAACAGATTGTTCAACTAGTCAGCTCAGGTATCCAAACCAGCAACCTTTTGGTTACTGGCTTAGCGCTCTTAACAGCTTGGCCACCGGCTGCTTTTATTACAATCGCAAACCAATTTATCTGTGTGTAAGAGTTATGTTTTTATTTGGATTTGTTTAAAGTTGTTATTGTATCTTTACAAATTATTAATGTTTCCATAAAGCTTACCGGTACACCTCATGGCGACTCTGCAGCTCCTTCTTTCTCTCCTCTATGGCCTCTGGGCAGGTCTCATTGAATATCAGCTTACCTTATATACAAAAGACCAGAAATGTTGATCATTTTCATGTGTTTATGGATTGGTCAACATCTTAAGAAATCCACTGTATACACTACTGTTCAAAAGTTTGGGGTCACTTAGAAATGTCCTTGTTTTCCATGAAAATATACATGAAATTAGTTGCAAAATGAATAGCAAATATAGTCAAGACATTGACAAGACTATAAATAATGATTTTTTTATTGAAATAATAATCGTCCTTCAAACTTTGCTTTCATCAAAGAATCCTCCATTTGCAGCAAGTACAGCCTTGCAGACCTTTGGCATTCTAGTTGTCAGTTTGTTGAAGTAATCTGAAGAGATTTCACACCATGCTTCCTGAAGCACCTCCCACAAGTTGGATTGGCTTGATGGGCACTTCTTACATACCATATGGTCAAGCTGCTCCCACAACAGCTCAATATGGTGAGATCCGGTGACTGTGCTGGCCACTCCTCTATAGACAGAATACCAGCTGACTGCTTCTTCCCTAAATAGTTATTGCATAGTTTGGAGCTGTGCTTTGGGTCATTGTTGAAGGAGGAAATAGGCTCCAATTAAGCACCGTCCACAGGGTATGGCATGGCGTTGCAAAATGGAGCGATAGCCTTCCTTCTTAAAGATCCCACTTTACCAGCACCAAAGTACCCCCAGACAATCACATTGCCTTCATGATGCTTGACAGATGGCGTCAAGCACTCCTCCAGCATTTTCTCTGCATCTCACGAATGTTCTTCTTTGTGATCTGAACACCTCAAACTTAGATTTGTCTGTCCATAACACTTTTTCCAATCTTCCTCTGTCCAGTGTCTTTGTTCTTTTGCCCATCTTAATCTTTTCTTTTTATTGGCCAGTCTGAGATATGGCTTTTTCTTTGCAACTCTGCCTAGACGTTGACGTCACTGTTGACGTTGAGACTGGTGTTTTGCTGGTACTATTTAATGAAGCTGCCAGTTGAGGACTTGTGAGGCATCTGTTTCTCAAACTACACACTAATGTATTTGTCCTCTTGCTCAGTTGTGCACCAGAGCCTCCCATTTGTTCTATTCTGGTTAGAGCCCGTTTGCGCTGTTCTGTGAGGGGTGTAGTTCACAGCGTTGTATGAGATCTTCAGTTTCTTGAAAATATCTCTCAATAGCCTTCATGTTTCAGAAGAAAGTCTTTGTTTCTGGGCATTTTGAGCCTGTAATCGAACCCACAAATGCTGATGCTCCAGATACTCAACTAGTCTAAAGAAGGCCAGTTTTATTGCTTCTTTAATCAAAACAAGAGGTTAACTGTTTGCAAAGGGGTTTTCTAATGATCAATTAGCCTTAAAATGATATACTTGGATTAGCTAACACGACGTGACATTGGAACACAGCAGTGATGGTTGCTGATAATGGGCATCTGTACACCTATGTAGATATTCCATTACAAATCATCAATTTCCAGCTACAATAGTCATTTACAACATTAATAATGTCTACACTGTATTTCTGATCAATTTGATATTATTTTAATGGACAATTGTTTTTCTTTTCTTTCAAAAACAAGGATATTTCTAAGTGACCCCAAGCGTTTGAACGGTAGTGTATATCAACCATTATTCCATAAATATAGCCCCTTTCACACACATTTCAAAATAAACTATGACTACCCAGACTATTTGCAATAAACCCCTCTTTATTCTTATTAATACATTCACATACGCTGCTGCTATTCTCTGGTCATTATCTATGCACTTTACACCTAACCTTCATGGACATAGTACTTAAATGACCTTGACAACCTGTACCCCTGCACATTGACTCGGTTACCGGTACCCCTTGTACAGTGGTTTGCGAAAGTATTCACCCCTTTGGCATTTTTCCTATTTTGTTGCCTTACAACATGGAATTTAAATAGATTTTTTTGGGGGGTTGTATCATTCGATTTCCACAACATACCTACCACTTTGAAGATGCAAAATGTTGCAGCAATTACAGCTGCAAGTCTCCTGGGGTATGTCTCTATAAGCTTGGTACATCTAGCCACTGGGATTTTTGCCCATTCTTCAAGGCAAAACTGCTCCAGTGCCTTCAAGTTGGATGGGTTCTGCCGTGCTTCTACACCTGCATTGCTTGCTGTTTGGGGTTTTAGGCTGGGTTTCTGTACAGCACTTTGAGATATCAGCTGATGTACGAAGGGCTATATAAATACATTTGATTTGATTTGATTTGTGTACAGCAATGTTTAAGTCATACCACAGATTCTCAATTGGATTGAGATCTGGGCTTTGACTAGGCCATTCCAAGACATTTACATGTTTCCTCTTAAACCACTCGGGTGTTGCTTTAGCAGTATGCTTAGAGTCATTGTCCTGTTGGAAGGTGAAACCCCGTCCCAGTCTCAAATCTCTGGAAGACTGAAACCGGTTTCCCTCAAGAATTTCCCTGTATTTAGTGCCATCCATCATTCCTTCAAGTCTGACCAGCTTCCCAGTCCCTGGCGATGAAAAACATCCCCACAGCATAATACTGCCCCCACCATGCTTCACTGTGTTCTCAGGATGGTGTTCTCAGGGTGATGAGAGGTGTTGGGTTTGCGCCAGACGTTTTCCTTGATGGCCAAAAAGCTCAATATTAATAACTTCTTTGGAATAGGGGGCAATATTTTCACGTCCGGATGAAAAGCGTTTCCAAAGTAAACTGCCTGCTACTCAGACCCAGAAGCTAAGATATGCATATTATTAGTAGATTAGGATAGAACACACTCTGAAGTTTCTAAAACTGTTTGAACCATGTCTGTGAGTATAAGATAACTTATTTGGCAGGCAAAACCCAGAGGACAAAGGGTTCAGATTCTTTTTTTGAGGTCACTCTCTTTTCAATGGGTTTTCATTGGGAATCCAGATTTCTAATCGACTTTCCTGCAGTTCCTATCGCTTCCACTGGATATCAACAGTCTTTAGAAATTGGTTGAGGTTTTTCCTTTGAGAAATGAAGAAGTAACACTGTTCAGAACGAGGCTCGAGTCTAGTGTACACTTTGTTAGAGGCGAGTGACCTGAAAAGCACGCTCCACTTTGCTATCCTCAGATAATAGCATTGTTTGCTTTCGCAGAAAAGCCTTTTTGAAATCTGACATGTTGGCTGGATTCACAACAAGTGTAGCTTTAATTTGGTATCTTGCATGTGTGATTTCATGAAAGTTTGATTTTTATAGTAATTTATTTGAATTTGGAGCTCTGCATTTTCACTGGCTGTTGGCCAGGTGGGACGCTAGTGTCCCACATATCCCAGAGAGGTTAATCTGACCATATTACATTTTTCCATATGTTTGGAGAGTCTCCCACATGCCTTTTGGCGAACACCAAACGTGTTTGCTTATTTTTTTCTTTAAGCAAAGGCTTTTTTTCTGGCCACTCTTCCGTAAAGCCCAGCTCTGTGGAGTGTATGGCTTAAAGTGGTCCTCAGGAGAGATACTGCAATCTCTGCTGTGGAGCTTTGCAGCTCCTTCAGGGTTATCTTTGGTCTCTTTGATTAATGCCCTCCTTGCTTGGTCTGTGAGTTTTGGTGGGTGGCCCTCTCTTGGCAGGTTTGTTGTTTTGCCATATTCTTTCCATTTTTTAATAATGGATTTAAATGGTGCCCCGTGGGATGTTCAACGTTTCTGATATTTTTCATATCCAATCCCTCATCTGTACTTCTCCACAACTTTGTCCCTGACCTGTTGTTTGGAGAGCTCCTTGGTCTTCATGGTGCCGCTTGCTTGGTGGTGCCCCTTGCTTAGTGGTGTTGCAGACTCTGGGGCCTTTCAGAACAGGTGTATATATACTGAGATCATGTGACAGATCATATGACACTTAAATAAAGTCCACCTGTGTGCAATCTAACTAATTATGTGACTTCTGAAGGTAATTGGTTGCACCAGATCTTATTTAGGAGCTTCATCACAAAGGGGGTGAATATATATGCACGCACCACTTTTCCATTTTTTTATTTTTTGAATCTTTGAAACATGTTCTTTTTTTCATTTAATTTATGTATGTCCATTATATGATATCCGAATAAAAATCTATTTAAATTACAGGTTGTAATGCAACAATATAGGAAAAACGCCAAGGGGGATGAATACTTTTGCAAGGCACTGTATATAGCCTTGTTATTGTTATTATAGTGTGTTATAGTTTATTTAGCAAATATTAACTTTTTTTAAAACTCTGCTTTGTTGGTTAAGGGCTTGTAAGTAAGCATTTCACAGTAAGGTCTAAACCTGTTGTAATCGGCACGTGACAAATAAAATTAGATTTAAACTACAAATGACATTCAGCTAGCTGACCTGTAGCTATGTGTCTTGGGCACAGCAGTTCTACCCCAAACTAAACCTACACAATGATGTATACTGTATACCAACATACTGACCAGTGGCCTCTCTGAACACCAGACGCTCATAGCCTGAGATCCAGCGGTAACAGGGGAAGCTGGCTGTGTGTCCCTCTGGTGTGGTCACCACTACTTTAGAGCAGAACCAGTTATCGTTGATGTAGGCGAGCAGGGCATACGACTCTGTGTCCAGCACTACAAACTCCAGAGGGCCCAGGGAGGAGGGACAGGACACATTGTGCTCAATCATCTACAGAGAGATAGATGACATGTTAAAATGATCCCAGCAAACAAACAACGTTCCCTAAACGTCGACTAAGTTGAGACTGCTGGTTTTGATATTTTCGAATCCCAGAATGGAGATTGTTTTTTGGCATTCGCAACACCCAGATGGATTGTGGTATAATACAACTTTTTTGTGAACTTACCGATCCTTGGTAGGCGGTTTTAGGGATGAGCACACGTTTACTTTCTCCCTTTGTGCCGACCAGTTTGACGTAAACACTGTTCAATGTGCCGGCATGCAGCATTTCTCCAGTAAACACTTTCACTGTGTACTTCACCATGATGATTCTGAAAGACAAATAATTCTACACACAGCAAGACAACATATTAGACATACAGCATTACAACTTAACTAGAACCAACTCAATGGAACCACATAAGACGATCAACTGCAACCAAATGTTTGCCACAGTAAATATTCGTAGTCTTTTTCAAGATGAAGATGTACCATACAACTTTTTCCACATTTTGTTGTGTTACAGCCTGAATTTAAAAGGGATTAAATTGCGATTGTGTCACTGGCCCATAATGTCAGTGGCATTATGTTTTAGAAATTATTAGAAATTAATTCAAATGTAAAATCTGAAATGTCTTGACTCAATATTATATTCAACACCTTTTTTAGGGCAAGCCTAAACAAGTTCAAGAGTACAAATGTGCTTAACAAGTCACATTATAAGTGACATGGACTCACTGTGGGTGTGTAATAATAGTATTTAAACATGATTTTTGAGTGACTACCTCATCTATGTACCCCACACATACAGATAATTGTAAGGTCACTCAGTCGAGCAGTGAATTTCAAACCCAGATATAACCAAAGACCAGGGAGGTATTCAATGCCTCGCAAAGAGATGCACCTATTGGTAGATTGGTAAAAAAAAAGTTGACATTGAATATCCCTTTGAGCATGGTGATGTTATTAATTACACTGTGTCAATACACCCAGTCACCACACTGAAAAAAACAGGACAAGGTGGGCTGTCAGATTTATGAAAACGTGTTTTGTTTCTCCTCTCAATGTGATTTCATTGCTTCCAATCAATGCAACACAAAGATTGGTGCTTTCATGCAGTTGAACAGTTTTCCTATGACTGCCTCCCGGTGACATACATACTTATTGAAATGGATGTAGAGTTCTTTTTAGCACTTGAACAGTGTTACTTTATATTATGGGTGTCCATTTATCAATACATTAAACGTATGTGCATATGAGTGGATGCATGCATAAATCAATAGATAAAACATTTCATAATGAAAAACATATAATTTCATGAACAAAATGGGTATTTACAGGTCCATGATGTTTGCCAACCACATTTGTGCTGCTTTGTCTACCCATTCAAAAGCTATACAGTGTTTGTGAGTACTCTTACAGGTTGTTTGTTCGGTTGCGCCCAATTTCAGTCTTTAGGTCTTGTGAGTTTTCTGCTCTATTTTTTTCCACTGTTGTGTGAATGTGGAC
The DNA here is from genome assembly GCF_018296145.1 of Oncorhynchus tshawytscha. Taxonomy (NCBI): domain Eukaryota; kingdom Metazoa; phylum Chordata; class Actinopteri; order Salmoniformes; family Salmonidae; genus Oncorhynchus; species Oncorhynchus tshawytscha. The sequence continues at coordinate 22,046 of NW_024608076.1, forward strand.
ATGTAAGGGGTGTTCAGAATTGGTGTCAAGTAGGTTCCAACTTTTGCATCATTACAAGTTAAAGCACCCACATTATGGCCGTACTGTCCGTTACCTATGTACATACATTGACTGTCCATGCGCATTTAAGACCTGGAATGCCTTAATTGTGCACCAAAGTAATGTCCACTCAACAGAGGTTACTACAAATCTGACTGAGAAGTGTTCCTTCACTGTATGTGGAGGATGGAAAACCAGTTTGAAATACAAAACTGGCAAACTACCGCGCTCGCCTGAGAAGACTGGGATGTCCAGGGGTGACAATAAACTCCTTGAAGCACAAACCTGCAGGAAAGTCAAGTGCAGCCTATGGTGTTAAAAAGCCAAAGAGAGCAGAAGTGAACTGCCCCACATATCCCTCAAGAGAAACAGAAGAGAGCCTCGAGGACATGTGGAAAGCTCTGCTGTCCCATGTGAAGAAAAGGAAAAACAGAGAGACAGTGAAGTTCAAAAATGGAGAAGACATTTGCATACCAGAGACATGAAGTTGTCTGTGATGCACCCATGGCAGAGGACTTCATGACAAGATGGCCTGCGCTGTTTGAAGTCATTGTGGTAAGTTAGCCAACAATAAGACAAGCATGGCTATGTTATCTGGGATTTGTTGGTGAAGGTAGAATATTATTTTCCTTCAGCTTGCCACATAAGTGAGCCTTAATCAGAGTTATCACCATTTGTGCCGACTGCCTAGTTATTTCTCTCCCTATAGAGAAACCTCTTGTTTGCTGCATGTGTGATCATCTCCAGTCTTTTTTCCTTTCTGCTTTAAAAGAACATCTCATTTGTTTAACTCCCATTTTCAGGTCAATGCTGAGTTTAAGAGAATCACCACAACCCCACTCCAGTCCACATGTCTTTCTCAACGTGATATACAGTCTGATGACCTGCTGAAGTCCTTCCAAAGAAGGAGGAGGACAGCTGGGCAGAAGACTCATATCAAGCATGGCACCTATGGCTGATGTAAGAATTCCTTATGCTTCAAAAGACATATTCATATGTGGTTCTACACCAAAAGATGATTTAAAAACTAGACATAAATCAAATAAATCCTTCTGTTTTGTTAGAATAGCAACATAGATGTGGGACGAGAGTGCGTCAGAAAGGAAGTGTGAGTGTATATGGGTGAAGACCCAGAAAGCCTTGTACAGGAATATGTGGTATGTTCTTTTTTTTATTATTTCACCATTATTTAACCAGGTAGGCCAGTGGAGAACAAGTTTTCATTTACAACGGCGACCTGGCCAAGATAAAGCAAAGCAGTGCGACAAAAACAACAACAGAGTTACACATAAACAAACGTACAGTCAATAACACAATGTTATTGTGTGTTAATAGATTGAAGCGTTTCCTTTCTCTTCCTGTTCCGGGTCACCATCGTATTCTATCACTAGCTATTTTGTTACTGTGTCATCTCCTCTGTCTTCCATCTTATTTCAATAGCAGCGGTTAGATGCACTTTTTTAAAATCAGAATTGTATGATTCAGATTAGACTCCACGTCTTTTTGGTTGTTGCATGGATGCTGAATACAGTGATCAAATTGGCTGTGTCTCAAATGTAATCTGAATAGAATGGAAATCTTGTTTAGAACCACTTCATTTTAGCCTTGTAATAGTGTTAAAATATTACCAGCAGTTCTTGATTTAGTTGACACTGAAAAGGACTCGTCTTGATTTATTTCTGTCTGTATCATACTCTTGTGCTTCATGAGCTATACTTTTTTTGCAATCTAGAGTCCCTAACTGTAACTACTTCATTGATGAATGATTCATTTTGTATGATTGACAAATGTTGCCTTTGTGTCTTGTTCGGAGCATGGATGAAGAGTCCACCAAGGCAGCCATTGAGGAAACTACTGTGGGGGGGGGTGATCTACATTATCGAAGACCATGCCGCGAGTGAGGAACCAGAGGATGCTGGGATTGTCCTTGAAGGCGTCAAGGTGCTGCAGGATCTGGGCAACGTAGCATTTGCTGTTCGGCCTGATGTATGCCATGAACCTCAGTTACCCTACTGAGCTCCGCCACACCTTTGAAGTCTTTCAGAAGGTTTTTATGGAACTGAATAGGAACAAACTTTCGAACAAAGCGGTTGCATTTGAAAACAGGCTGTTTCAGTGAGATGTTTTGTTGTGTGTTTCAGACTGTATGTTTGACTTATGTTGAACTTGTTCACAAACACCCACAGAATGTGCATGTACAAACATGGAGCTATTGTGATTTTGTATAGATGCCCTTAGTTTTCTGCTTATGGAAAAAGTTCAGCTTCACTTTGTAATGACTTTTATTCAAAAGAACTAACATGAACAAAAATGTACACATGCCTACCTCATTCTTTGTCTGTAACTCCTTATGAAAAATAACTACCTCATTTTGTAACAAAATGCATTAGAGAGAGTGCCCAATCATTGTTAGGCAACTATTTTTTATACAGCCATATAGCCATATAGCCTACTGCACTGTGATTTAGACCTGTGCAATTCATTGAACACTGAATGTCAGTGAATTTACATTTGTCGTTCCAAAGAGCTGAACCGTTACAAAAAAATACAGTATCATTTTTTTAAACACATGCATTTTGCCTTTGTCGCTGATGCAAATGGTCTCTTGCTCCTTGGTTACACATCTTTAGCATGTATTTTATATTTCCCTATTCATTTGTATGAATACAAACACTAAGGTAGAAAATGGCAGCATTTCATCTTGTGTTTACATTAATAATGATGTAGAACCTTGTCCATAATACAGAGTAATGTCATCAATAAAAGAATGTTGGTTATTAAGTAGTGATCAGGTTTAGGGACATGATCAAATCCATTTGAAGCTACACATTTAATTCAAATAAAATTAGCTTTACCAAATCATGTTAAATTGATTTTATTCCATTACGATGCATTTATGCAAATTATTATATTTGCCTCACAAAAATAACATTTTGTGTTTAACATGTTTCATTCATGTGGAACCGATGCACACATTTGAATGAAGCAAATTCAAAGCACCATTTTTTTTCAGTGTACCAAGATGCAGGTATCCTTCCTAACTCAATTGCCGGAGAGGAAGGAAGCCACTCAGGGATTTCACCATGGGGACAATGGTGACTTTAAAACAGTTACCGTTCTTCAAAGGCTGTGATAGGAGAAAACTGAGGATGGATCAACAACATTGTCGTTACTCCACAATACTAACCTAATTGACAGAGTGAAAAGAAGGAAGCCTGTACGGAATAAAAATATTCCAAAACATGCATCCTGTTTGCAACACGGCACTAAAGTAATATTGAAAACAATGTGGCAAAGCCATTCACTTTTTCACCTGAATACAAGTATTATGTTTGGGGCAAATCCAAGACAACACATTACTCTTCATATTTTCACTTTATCAATGGTCTTGACTAGCCTATTTGGATTACATTGGGCAGGACAAAAATAAAACTGCCTTCATTGAGAGGGGAGGCAATGTTTGGTTTTTAATTAAATAAAACGAAATGTGGAAAAAGCATTAGTCTTTGATGTTTCTTAAAATTAAGTATACAGGCACCAAATGCACATCTCGTTCCATAAACATTTGGGCAATGTGCGTCACAGCTGTATAACCTGTGTTTCCGCTGCCATAATTCATGCCATGATCAACTGCGTTACCACTAAAACCAGCTTTGGGTTGGTCTTAAATATCCCTACCAGAGCTGCCTGAAATTAGCACATTGAATCATATTTTTAAGGACACAACATCAAATATTTCCACCCCTCCCATCTGAGCGCTGATGTTAGACAGGTAAATTGCTTTCTGGCAAGGTTCTTATCCCTTGCTTGCTAGATAGCCAACTTTGACTAACACAGTCACGTCAAACAGTGCAGCCAGAATAACAACAAAGTAGCTTCATATGGGGGGGCGCTAGAGAGCGTGCTATGGAGTAGACGTGCTTTGCTAGAGCTCCGCTCCATTTTGAAACAAATTAGTATTTATCTTAACGTCTCACGACCTAAAACTTCAAACAAATATGACAAAGGGAAAAGGCACCAAAAAAGGGAGCGCTAAACAAGATCATTTGAATGAGATAGACAACGAACCAATTTCAACGTCACCAACCCACGAGAAGTTAGCTGAAGAGGCTAGCTTCCAAGAGATCCCCACAGAGCCTACGTAAAGTGACATACTGGCTGCCATAAACTCGCTAAGCAAGAAGGTGGACACAAGGTTGGCTGATATCTCAAAGAGTATTGGGACTTTGGCAGAAACTGTGAAGGCAACTCAGAGAAGGGTGCATGAGGTTGAGCAGACGACAGTCGATCACGAGGCCAGGCTACAGGACATAGAGAAACAGTGCGCAACGTTCAAAAATGACAACAAAACCCTAAAAGCCCGACTGGAAATGCTCGAGTCGCATTCAAGATGCCAGAACATCCGAATATGTGGGATCCAGGAGGACACTGAGAAAGGGAAACCCACTGAATTTGTCTCGGAGCTGATACAGGCATTGCTGTGGAGTGAACACTTCAAAACGGCCATCCTGATCGACCGCGCACACAGATCTCAGGCAATGAAGCCGGCCAAGGGCGGGCCACCAAGGCCATTCATTGTACGGCTGCACTATCCCCAGACCAGGGATCTCATCCTCAAACTGGCTAGTCAAAAGTTCCCCCTTAACTTCAACGAAGCCAGGGTGTCTTTCTACCCAGATCTTACCTTGGAGGTGAGGAACCAACGGAAAGAGTATGATGAGGTACGCAACAAAAGCAGGGCGGCCAACATCCGATATGGATTCCTCTCCCCAGCCCGGTTAAGGTGACAGTCGAAGGATCAACACGTATGTTTGACAACCCAAAAGAGGCCGATCTGTTCTTGACAAGCAAGCTCCCTGGCTGAGGATACAGAACGGCTGTGTCAGCCGGCTAAATGACCAAATACAGGCCGGGAATGTGTTTGGATTTCCGGCCTATGTCTTTTGATTAGAAGATCAGAAATTGGGACTTATATGATAGGTGAGATGTTGTGGCTAATATAGCATTGTTTAGCACATTATGTTTTAGTGCCACTCCCCCCCTAACGTGAGAGTTAAGTGTTAAGTGTTATTTAATATTAGCGTGTATGCGGAGCATCTATAGACGACAAGTTAGTTCAAGCTGTATGTCTAGACACCCTAAGGTTTGTGTGTTAGCCAAGGAGTGCTTCGTTTGGGGAAGTCACTCAGTAAAGGAACGGGAGGGGGGATGGGATCTGTGTTTTATGTTCACGTTTATTATTAGTACAGGTGGCATGACAAGCTCTCGTACGGCGGGACGTTTTTCTTCTGAGTTTTGTATGACAGCAACAATTTTCTCTAAAATAAGAAATGCCACATAGTGACAGAGCACAGAGTAGAGCAGGTGGAATAAAGATAGTCAGCTGGAACTGTAATGGCTTAGGGCATGTGGTGAAACGAGCTAAGGTTTTTTCTCATCTTAAATCACTGGGTGCTGACATAGTGTTTCTTCAAGAAACTCTTATTAAACGATCCGCTCAGGCCAAGCTACGAGTCGGCTGGATCGGTCAGATATACCAGTCTAACTTTGATGCAAAAGCGAGAGGGGTAGCAATCCTGATAAGGAAAAGATTGCCTTTTTCCTCGGAACTAACGACACGGGGGATGTTGACGACTCCACGCTTTGGGAATCTCTAAAGGCTGTGATTAGAGGTTACATTATTTCTTATACATCAGAGAGGAAGAAACGCGCCAATACTAGGCTGAGAGAAATTGAAAGAGAGTTAGGGGAACAGGAGAACATTTTTAGGACGAATTCCTCATATACAGTCCTTGAGAAGATCACAAAGTTAAAATATGAATACAATACCATCCTTTCAAAATGGGTGGGCTCTTTACTTGCTAGAACGCAACAAAGTTATTTTGAACTGGGTGACAAACCACATAAATTATTAGCAAGACAGCTAAGGCATGTAGAGGCATATAGAGGTATTCACAAAATAAAAGACAAGAAGGGTAAAATAGTAACAGATCCGCAGGATATTAATAACCTTTTAAGGATAGGGGGCAGCATTTTCACTTTTGGATAAATAGCATGCACAATATCAACTTCCTGCTACTCATGCCAGGAATGCATATGCCAGGAATGCATATGATTAGTAGGTGTGGATAGAAAACACTCTGAAGTTTCTAAAACTGGTTCAATCATGTCTGTGACTGTAACAGAACTTATGTAGCAGGCAAAACCCAGAGGAAAAACTGTTCATATTTTTTTTTTGCCTCTGACCGTTCCCTCAGTTGTCTTTGCCAAGGGATATTTGATAGCGACCATTTATAGTTCCTACAACTTCCACAGGATGTCACCAGTCTTTGGAATTGGGTTGAAGTTAATCATTGGTGCAACGAAGAAGAAGCACATCCTGGAACAACGTTACACTGTTGAGAGTTACGCAAGATGGAAAAAGGTGCATGTTTTGTTTACTTGCTCTATTGAATACAGATTGCCCCGTCTACAATTTGATCGATTATTAACGTTTAAAAATACCTAAAGTTGTATAACAAAAGTAGTTTGAAATATTTTGGCAAAGTTTATAGGCAACTTTTGAAATGTTTTGTAGTGACGTTGTGTTTTGGCAAGCTGTTTTTTTCCGGATCAAACCTGCTTTATAAATGGACATTTTGGGTATACATGGACGGAATTAATCGAAAAAAAGGACCAATTGTGATGTTTATGGGACATATTGGAGTGCCAACAAAGAAGCTCGTCAAAGGTAATGCATGTTTTATATTTTATTTCAGCGCTTTGTGTAGCGCCTGCCACGCTAGTTCTTTTGTTTACTACTGGTTGATGGGTGCATGCTATCAGATAATAGCTTCTCATGCTTTTGCCAAAAAGCATTTTTAAAATCTGACATGTTGGCTGGATTCACAACGAGTGTAGCTTTAATTGAGTATCCTGCATGTGTGATTTAATGAATGTTTGAGTTTTATAGCGTTTTATTTGAATTTGGCGCTCTGCATTTCCCGGGGCAATTGGCCACTTGAGACGCTAGCGTCTCACTATCCCCAAGAGGTTTTAATAAATGCTTTGCGCAGTTCTACTCAGAGCTATACCAATCAAAATGCGATGCTACTGATCCACAAACTATGGAACGCTTTCTCTCTGAATGTGAACTTCCTAAACTCGACAGGGGGGCAGCTGCTGCACTCGATGCAGGGATAACTTTAGAGGAAATTAACACAGCGATAGCACAATTTCCAAACAGCAGGGCCCCTGGGCCCGATGGATATGTAATAGAATTCTATAAGAAGTACTGCGCCAGTCTATCTCCACTTATGTTGCGAATGTTTAAACAATCCAATGAAAATGTCAAACTCCCGCAAACACTTTATGAGGCTACAATAGCACTGATCTTGAAAAAAGATAGAGATTCCATGGAGATGTCGTCTTATCGCCCCGTTTCGTTACTCCCCATAGAAAACAAGGTGTTGACAAAGATATTGGCAAACCGATTGAAAACATATATTTCCGACATCATACACCCTGACCAGACAGGTTTTATCCCGGGCCGACATATATACTACAATTTCAGACGCCTTTTCAACGTAATGTATCAGGATCATAAGGTTGAGGCAGTGGTAATAGCTCTTGATGCAGAGAAGGCGTTTGATCGGATTGAGTGGAAGTATATGATGTCGGTTCTGGAGCACTTCGGGTTCGGAAAGGAATTTATTAATTGGATAAGAAATATTTATGCACACCCAATGGCGTCCGTGGTAACCAATCAAGAAATGTCGCAGTCATTCCGCTTGTTCAAGGGGTGCCGACAGGGGTGCCCTATTTCGCCTGCTCTCTTCGCTATAGACATGGAACCCCTTCCTACTCGCATTCGGGCATGTGCCGATATAGCTTCTGTTAAATATAAAGGACACACAGCACAAAATTTCCCTATATGCAGACGATGTTCTTTTGTTTTTGTCCAAGCATAAAACTTCTATTCCACCCTTACTTAACTTGATAAACACATTTGGCTCCTTCTCTGGCTACAAGATAAACTGGCAAAAAAGTGAGTTGATGCCAATATCACGGCCTGTGGATATGCAATTTCTGCAATCTACCCCGTTTAGAACAGTGATGGACAAGTTCACAAGCCTTGGCATTGTAGTGACAAGAGACCTTGATCAGCTATTGAAAGCGAATTGGGACATGAAAATATATCAGCTTAAACAAAATATAGATTTTTGGAAAACTCTGCCTATCTCCTTGGTTGGTCGTATAAACGCTATTAAAATGGTTGTCCTACCCAGGTTTCTTTACCTCTTCCGATGTCTACCCAATTTCATACCACAAAGCTATTTTAAGAAACTGGATTCAATAATAACTCAATTTTTATGGGATAACAAGGCAGCCAGAATTTCAAAGAAGCATTTATGCAAGTACAAGATAGAGGGGGGCTTTGGCCTTCCTCACTTTAAACTGTATTATTGGGCTGCTAATCTGAACATTGTATCTTTCTGGAGGGAAAGTTCACAAAATATGGCAGCCGATACTGGATAAATGGTCTAGTCCCGCTTCATAACTGGGTTGACGATCTGCTGCTACTCTGTGCTGTACTCCACTCAATGTTTATTTTTGGCTTAATTAACTACACTGCTTGTAATGACTATATGCTGTCTTCTTATACATGTACCACCTAATAGGATTTAGTTTTATTTTGTGTATGTGTGAGTTAAGTTTTGTTTTGTCCTCTAAATTGGTCATCCCATTCAACAGTACAATGAATGTCATTGTTAGTATTGCTGTCTTTTTAAATAGATTTTTTTATTGTAAAATAATAAACATATTATTACAAATAAAAAAAGTAGCTTCATATGCATTTGTTCAAGCTGTTTTCTAGTGATTTATTTGTTATACATCCATAACAATCAGCTAATGATGTGCCATTTCGCATGGCATAGAACATTTGCTCTTTCGCCTGGCCACTGTTCATAAGAGATTGCCAACTACATAGCTAACACAATCACTTCAAACTGAAGCTGGAATGACAACAAACTAGCTGCATTTTGTGTTTTTCTATTGATTGCTTTGTATATATGCATAAAAATAATGCGGATTCATGATTTCGACTGGCTGAGAAAAGCTGCCCGCCTGTCTGTCTTGTCCCGACATTCATTACCATAGGACAACTGGAGATCGATATTTGCAACATTGAAATTCAGAGAGACAGACAGCAAGGTTACTACAAATCTCCGCTGTTGAAAACCAAAATGTTGGTCTAAAAGAAATAGGACATAATGTCGAGGTGCTTTTTACAGTGTAGATCTAGTATATACATTGCCTGGCTGAGCTGATGAGACAGTGGATTGCGCAGTCAGATGGAACAGAGTAAATTTCAACATTTCAACATCAGATTTAGCCGGTGACTTGTGGAATAGACACCAGCTGGAACGCGGATTTAACAAATGAGCATCCAGGTTTAGATCCACACGTTGTATAAAATAAATGGTATATTTAGTTGAGAGACTGATGACCAATCATTTTGTTTAGCTATTGTGTCAGATTAAGGCCACACAATTATCCAAAATAATTGTTATCTCAGTATTTTTTTTTCTAAAACCATATGGATGACAATCAGTACAGTATACTTTATACAAAGATCCACAAATATTAGATACATGTTTGAAATTAGAGTCAACACTTATTGCAATATAAAGTTTAAAGTTTAAAAGTCGTATGTACTTGCAGGTTCCTTTTGACAATGTGAAACGTTATATTCAACAGCAAAGTCAAATGAGAAAAGGTCATGGAAACCATCTATTACATGTCAAATAATAAAGAACGTTATGAAAATAAGCTTTCTTACCCCGATAAGATGCAGTAATTCAGCAATGAGAAATCGTTCCTCTGTACTCAGCACCTCAGACATCATGGCTCTTTTATATCATTTGTTATCTCGTATGGACAATGAAAAGTGTTCATTGACACACCTTTCTGATTCAGTGGAAAAAGGAACATTTATTTCGAAATTCTCTGGAATGTATTCCCGAGTAGGAAGACAGGATGTGCTCACAACCCAACCCCACCGAGAAACAAAATGTTGCCACTTTGTATGAATCTTGTCAACCAAGCCCCTTGGTGTGAATTGTATTTGCTCAAGGTTAGAAATCAGAACATGTTATTGGTCACATACACATATTTAGCGGATGTTATTTCAGGTTTAGAAACATGAAATAACATGCTAGCTCCAACAGTGCAGTAGTATCTAACAATTCACAAAAATACACACATCTAAAAGTAAAAGAATACAATTAAGAAATATTTAAATATAAGGATGAGCAATGTCGGAATGACATTGACTAAAATACAATATCAAATCAAAAGTATTTATATAGCCCTTCGTACATCAGCTGATATCTCAAAGTGCTGTACAGAAACGCTGCCTAAAACCCCAAACAGCAAGCAATGCAGGTGTTGAAGCACGTTGGCTAAGAAAAACTCCCTAGAAAGGCAAAAACCTAGTAAGAAACCTAGAGAGGAACCAGGCTAAGAGGGGTGGCCAGTCCTCTTCTGGCTGTGCCGGGTGGAGATTATAGCAGAACATGGCCAAGACGTTCAAATGTTCATAAATGACCAGCATGGTCAAATAATAGGTCTGTGACAGGTAGCAAGTCCAGTGAACAGGTCAGGATTCCATAGCCGCAGGCAGAACAGTTGAAACTGGAGCAGCAGCACGGCCAGGTGGACTGGGGACAGCAAGGAGTCATCATGCCAGGTAGTCCTGAGGCATGGTCCTAGGGATCCGGTCCCCCGAGAGAGAGAAAGAAAGAGAGAAAGAGAGAATTAGAGAGAGCATACTTAAATTCACACAGGACAACGGATAAGACAGGAGAAGTACTCCAGATATAACAAACTGACCCTAGCCCCCCGACACATAAACTACTGCAGCATAAATACAGCATAAATAGAATACAGTATATACATATGAAATGAGTAAAGCAGTATGCAAACATTATTAAAGTGACTTCTGTTCCATTATTAAAGTGACCAGTAATTCCATGTCTATGTACATAGGGAAGCAACCTCTATGGTCCAGAGTTGAGTAACTGGGTGGTAGATAGCTGGTGATGGATGTTGACAGTCTGATGGCCTTGAGATAGAAGCTTTTTTTCACTCTCTCCGTCCCAGCTTTGATGCACCTGTACTGACCTTGCCTTCTGGATGATAACGGGGGGAACAAGCCATGGCTCGGGATGTCCTGATGATCTTTTTTTTTGAACGAGAGCCCACAGTCCCTGGGAGCAGGCTGAGTTGGTGGCACGGCACAGTGTTATCCTCAAAGCAGGTGAAGGTGTTTAACTTGTCTGGGAGCAAGACGACGCTGTCCGCGACGTGGCTTGTTTTCCCTTTGTAATCCGTGATTGTCTGTAGACTCCGCCTCTTATGTCTGAGCCGTTGAACTGCGACTCCACTTTGTCTCTGTACTGACTGTTTGCCTGTTTGATTGCCTTACAGAGGGAATAACTACACCGTATTCTACCATATTCCCAGTCACCTTGCCGTGATTAAATGCAGTGGTTCACGCGTTCAGTTTTGCGCAAATGCTGCCATCTATCAACGGTTTTTGGTTTGGATAGGTTTTAATAGTCACAGTGGGAACAACACCCCCTAAACACTTCCTGATGAACTCAGTCACGGTGTCAGTGTATACGTCAATGTTATTCTGAGGCAACCCGGAACATATCTCAGTCCACGTGATCAAAACAATCTTGAAGCATGAATTCTGATTGGTCAGCATTGAATAGACCTTAGCACGGGTACTTCCTGTGAGTTTCTGCTTGTAGGAAGGAAGGAGCAGGATGGAGTCGTGATCTGATTTGCCAAAGGGAAGTCGAGGAAGGGCCCTGTAGCCATCCCGGAAGGGGGAGTAACAATGGTCGAGAGTTTTTGATGTGCGAGTACTAGAGGCAATGTGTTGATGTAACTTCGGTAGCGTTTTCCTCAAATTTGCTTTGTTAAAATCCCCAGCTACAATAAACGAGGCATAATCACAAATCATGACGTTACTACCCTGCATGAATCTGCAGGTAGCTAACCAACCAGGTTGAATGGCTATAACTAGTCAAACAAATGTTTCTGAGATAGAAAAAATAAGATCATACACATACACACATCTTTCCCCTAAATACCACATGGCAAGGGTGAGGAAGTTCCTGCAAGGTACTTACGACCTTCATAAAACTGACCAAATCCCCCAGGAGAGGGGGGTCTTGAAACCTTTGATTAGCCGGTATCCAGGAGGGTATCCAGGAGGGCAAGTCATGGCACGGATTATGCAACCTGTTTTCCACTCGACTACATCAATCCAATACTAAGCATTGGATTCAATACCAATGTTTTTTTTTAGAGTTGGTGTTTACCAAATGCCTCTCTTTTGTCTGGCTCCCTTTGGCCTCAAGGGAAAAAATTACTGCCTTGAATAGGCAAGATCTCAAAGAGATGATCTACGTGCTGTAGGTGAGAGTGTAGAGACGGGTCATTTTGAAATGCTTGTGCTTTCTGCTAACACAAGCATTGGTCATAGGAGGGGTTTTCATACTACGTAATGGGAACCATGTCATCCAAAAACGAAAATCAAGTTTTCCAAAAAGCACCTGGAAGCACCTGGATCATCATCAAGACTATTGGAAGGATGATCATCAAGACTCTTGGAAGGATGATCATCAAGACTATTGGAAGGATGATCATCAAGACTCTTGGAAGAGAGTTTTATGGACATATGTAAAGTATAACTTTTTTGACATGGGTCCCATTATGCCTGGGGAACACCAAACACTGCATTCCACAGTAAGAACCTCATACCAACGGTCAAGCAAGGTGGTGGTAGTCTGATGGTTTGGGGATGCTTTGCTGCTTTAGGACCTGGAAGACTTGCCTTAATAGAAGGAACAATGAATTCTGCTCTGTATTAGATAATTTTACAGGAGAATGTCAGGCCAACCGTCTGTGAGCTAAAGCTGAAGAGCAGCTGGGTAATGCAGCAAGACAATGATCCAAAACACACAATCAGGTCTACATGAAATACCTAAAAAGCAACACATAATTAGAAGTTTTGGAATGGCCTAGTCAAAGTCCAGACCTAATCCCAATTCAGATGTTGTGGCAAGACTTGAAACGAGCAGTTCATGCTTGAAATCCCACAAATGTTGCTGAGCAGTTCTGCATGGAAGTGTGGGTCAAAAATCCTCTAAAGCAACGAGAAAGACTGACCGACAACTACAGGAAGTGTTTGGTTGGAGTCATTGTAGCTAAAAGGTGGCACAACCAGTTATTGAGTACAAGGGGGCAATTACTTTTTCACACAGGGGCATTGGGTGTTGCATACCTTTGTTTATAAAATAAATCAAATAAGTATGCAATTGTTGTGTTATTTGTTCACTCAGGTTCCCTTGATCTAATATTAGGTTTTGGTTGAAGATATGATAACGTTCAGTATCAAAAAAATGCTAAAGGGAGCAAATACTTTTTCCCGGCACTGCACATATATTTATATATACATAAAACATATATACATACATACATACATACAGTGGGGCAAAAAAGTATTTAGTCAGCCACCAATTGTGCAAGTTCTCCCACTTAAAAAGATGAGAGAGGCCTGTAATTTTCATCATAGGTACACTTCAACTATGACAGACAAAATGAGAAGAAAAAAAATCCAGAAAATCACATTGTAGGATTTTTAATGAATTTATTTGCAAATTATGGTGGAAAATAAGTATTTGGTCAATAACAAAAGTTTATCTCAATACTTTGTTATATACACTGTACATACATAACTTTGTTTATGAAAATATGTAATTGTTGTGATATTTGTTCACTCAGGTTCCCTTTATCTAATATTAGGTTTTGGTTGAAGATCTGATAACATTCAGCATCAAAAATGTACAAAAGTTGAGAAAATTAGAGCAAATACTTTTTCACGGCACTGTAGAATGTTCCCAGGACTAACGGGAAACTAGGAATTCAAACATCAGGGGAACATTACAAAAATGTTCTCTCTCCCTATACTTGTTAGCTGGGTAAGCCCCTATTTACACCCTGAATAAACATGCAACATGTGATAGGAACATGTGGTGCATGGCTCATGGCCACATTGGACCAAATCGGGGACATATTCATTAGCAAAATGTTTCACAACGGAAAATGAGTAACACGCATTTCTTATTGGGCAAATTCCGCTTGGTTCGTATATGACCCTGGTGTTGTCTAGAAACATAAAGGATGCATGCTTAAATGTGATCTAATTGTGATTCTACTTTCTTGGTCTGATAACAGTTGTTAATATAGTCACATGTGTATTGTAAACTGGGTCAAAGTGTTTTTTTACACTACAACAACAGGACATGATAGGTGATGCGTTGTGTTGAAATCATCTGGGAGGCATGTTGGCACAAGTTAGATGAGTTCCAGAAAACAGGTGAAATCAGATAAAAAACGAATGGGAGTGGAAAGGGAAAGAAGGGGAGATCTGGTTCTCAATATGACTAAAAGTGAGGGACTGGCAACTGACTATTTCTCATTTCAGCTCTGTCAAACTTCCACTAAACCAGTAGGCTATTTGACCAAGAAGGAGAGTAATGGAGTGCTGCATCAGATGACCTGGCCTCCACAATCAACTGACCTCAACCCAATTGAGAAGGTTTGGGATGAGTTGGACCGCAGAGTGAAGGAAAAGTTGCCAACAAGTGCTCAGCATATGTGGGAAATAATTCAAGACTGTTGTAAAAGCATTCCAGGTGAAGCTGGTTGAGAGAATGCCAAGAGTGTGCAAAGCTGTCATCAAGGCAAATGGTGGCTACTTTGAAGAATCTGAAATATAGAATATATTTTATTTTGCTTAACACTTTTTTGGTTTATACATGATTCCATGTGTTTTCCATAGTTTTGATATCTTCACTATTATTTTACAATGTAGGAAATAGTAAAAATAAAGAAAAACTGCAATGAGTAGGTGTGTCCAAACTATTGACTGTTACTGTAGATTTGGGAGTATCAGGTATTGGCATGGAACTCTTCTGAGGAATACAATCATTACACAAACATGTCTTTCTGAGGAATTATACATCATCTGCATTGTTCCCACCTCTGGGGAGTAGAAGTGTTTTGATCACATCCTGTAGGTCTGGTGATCTGATTGGAAGTTAACTTTTACAGGATTCTATTGGTCAACAACTCATAGTTTGAATACCAGCAGAACAAATGGTTTTAAAGGGTTCTCATTTCTCTTGATGCTGTCCTGAGGTTTTCTCTCTCTAAATGATCATTCATTTAAATGTATGCTTTTGCGTTGTATAATGACATTAATTCCTTTTACAATGTTAAGTGCCTTTGATTTAACTTCAGACCAATTTTTTTTTATAGTCAACTATAACTCATAGCCTAATACTTTACTGTGCATTGCCAATTACCTTATGGAATGTACTAGACTTTGTTAATATACAAATGACATTGGTCTGACTGTGGCTCCTGGTGAGGAATATATTGTTACTAACGGTATTCGTCGTCTGAAGAAGAGGAATCATCGGACCAAAGCTGTTAAGGGAATTTTATGAATAATGACTAAATTATGTATACATTTCAATCAGAACTATAACTAAACAGAATACTACTATGTTACTGTATGGATGTATGAATCTTATTATAATCATAATACTGAATGTAATGTGTGTAGTTTTCGTCAAGAATTAGAAGGACTTTCTGTTCCTTGTTAGAAACGAATGGAGCTATCGTCAGACTGGCTGGAATGCTGTGTTCCTTACAGGACATCCTGTCTCTACCCAGGGAGGGGAGAGACCTTGGGCTTGTAATAGATTGTTTAACAGGTGTCAGACAATGTGGGAAGGCTTGTGAACTATATTGCCATTGTATCGGAGAGAAGGAGGAGCAGCATTCAAAACGCTATGACAAAATGTACATTGTATTATGATCAGTACTCTCGAGAATAAACGCTATTGATTGATTTTGAGACTGGTCTCTGTCCAATTTATGCAAATAAGTATCTTACAAATTCTTAGAAATGGGCAGAGTATTTTAATTGAATTGGTTGATGAACATATAGGAATGAAATTCCTTTAACAAAGCGCAGCGTGGTAAGTGTTCATGCTTTCTTTATTAAAACTGAACACGATAACAAAATAACAAAGGGAATACTCGAAACAGTCCTGAAAGGTGCAAAACACAAAACAGAAATTAACTACCCACAAAAACCCTGTGGGAAAAAACGACCTAAGTATGGTTCCCAATCAGAGACAATGATAGACAGCTGTCCCTGATTGAGAACCATACCCGGCCAAAACAAAGAAATACTGGAAGCTCCGGAAGGGCTCCTCTGGAAGCTCCGGACTGAAGGGCGCCTCTGGAAGCTCCGGACTGAAGGGCGCCTCTGGAAGCTCCGGACTGAAGGGCGCCTCTGGAAGCTCCGGACTGAAGGGCGCCTCTGGAAGCTCCGGACTGAAGGGCGCCTCTGGAAGCTCCGGACTGAAGTGCGCCTCTGGAAGCTCCGGGCTGAAGGGCGCCTCTGGAAAAGGAACATAGACTGCCCACCCAAATCACACCCTGACCAAACCAAAATAGAGACATAAAAAGCTCTATGGTCAGGGCGTGACAGTTACAACCCTACAAACAAACTATTATTTCCTTGACAAGATGTTGAGGGACATGCTGGCTTCACAAACATGACTGTGCAGGAATACAAATCTTTTCTCATCAATCAAATTCCAAGCACCTGATTTTTGGAGCTGGTGTTCACGTAATGCTTCTCTTTGGAAAATCTTTTAAGTCTTACTGGAAACTGGAACGCTATACATACTGTAGGTGAGAGTGTGGAGACGGGTCATTTTGAAATGCTTGTGGTTTCTGCAGCCGTTCCAGGAATAGAGTAGACTTAGCGTCGGCTTTGGAATTTGAAGAAGATATTGTGCACTCAATTTTAAAAGTCTGATATATTAAATGAAGTGCCCTTTAATATAGACCACATGGACATTTCTATGCATCCGATTTTTTTTATGTGAATACAGATATTTCTCCCAATTTTCAACATCATTGTTCCTGATTTTAAGGTCATTCCTGTAACTGTAACGTGAACTGAACTCTTGTTTTATTATGGTAAAACAATTACAGTAAAATAATTTATTTATATATAAACACACACACACACACACACAGACTCAGCAAAAAATTAAACGTCCTCTCACTGTCAACTGCTTTAATTTTCAGCATATTTAGCATGTGTAAATATTTGTATGAACATTTCAAGTTTCAACAACTGAGACATGAACTGAACAAGTTCCAAAGACATGTGACTAACAGAAATGGAATACTGTGTCCCTGAACAAAGGGAGGGGGTCAAAATCAAAAGTAACAGTCAGTATCTGGTGTGGCCACCAGCCGCATTAAGTACTGCAGTGCATTTCCTCCTCATGGACTGCACCAGATTTGCCCGTTCTTGCTGTGAGATGTTACCCCACTTTTCCACCAAGGCACCTGCAAGTTCCCAGACATTTTGGGGGGAATAGCCCTAGTCCTCACCCTCCGATCCAACAGGTCCCAGATGTGCTCAATGGGATTGAGATCCGGGCTCTTCGCTGGCCATGGCAGAACACTGACATTCCTGTCTTGCAGGAAATCAGGCACAGAACGAGCAGTATGGCTGGTGGCATTGTCATGCTGGAGGGTCATGTAAGGATGAGTCTGCAGGAAGGGTACTACATGAGGGAGGATGTCTTCCATGTAACGCACAGCATTGAGATTGCCTGCAATGGCAACAAGCTCAGTCCGATGATGCTGTGACACACCGCCCCCAGACCATGACGGACCCTCCACCTCCAAATCGATCCCACTCCAGAGTACAGGCCTCGGTGTAACGCTCATTTCTTTGGCGATAAACGCGAATCCGACCATCACCCCTGGTGAGACAAAACCGCAATTCGTCAGTGTAGAGCACTTTTTGCCAGTCATGTCTGGTCCAACGACAGTGGGTTAGTGCCCATAGGCGACGTTGTTGCCAGTGATGTCTGGTGAGGACCTGCCTTACAACAGCCCTACAAGCCCTCAGTCCAGCCTCTCTCAGCCTATTGCGGACAGTCTGAGCACTGATGGAGGGATTGTGCATTAATGGTGTAACTCGGCCAATTGTTGTTGCCATCCTGTACCTGTCCTGCAGATTTGATGTTCGGATGTACTGATCCTGTGCAGATGTTGTTATACGTGGTCTGCCACTGCGAGGACGATCAGCTGTCCGTCCTGTCTCCCTCTAGCGTAGGCATCTCACAGTACGGACATTGCAATTTATTGCCCTGGCCACATCTGCAGTCCTCATGTCTCCTTGCAGCATGCCTAAGGCACATTCGCGCAGATGAGCAGGGACCCTGGGCATCTTTCTTTTGGTGTTTTTCAGGGTCAGTAGAAAGGCCTCTTTAGTGTCCTAAGTTTTCATAACTGTGACCTTAATTGCCTACCGTCTGTAAGCTGTTAGTGTCTTAATGACCGTTCCACAGGTGCGTGTTCATTAATTGCTTATGGTTCATTGAACAAGCATGGGATACATTGTTTAAACCATTTACAATGAAGATTTTTGAAGTTATTTGGATAATTACGAGTTATCTTTGAAAGACAGGGTCCTGAAAAATGGACGTTTCTTTTTTTGCTGAGTTTTATATATATATATATATATATATATAATATATATATATATATAAAAAAAAAAAAATAAAAAAATATATATATATATAAAAAGACTGTTTTAAATGAACAATTCACTCGAAAAGCGCCCGGGAAATACACCCTACAAAAATACTGTAACACTACATGTGTAATTCCCTAACACTGGGTAAGTGTAACAGCATCAGCTCTAATAAAGAGTTAAGTCGGAATTTGAAACACCCATGGTGTTAGGGACCCAACACTCTGAGGGTGTTAGTTCATCAACATATTGAAAACTGTTAGTAGAACACCATTTCGGTGGGTCAAATATATTTATTTAAAAAATGTAACACTGTGGGTATTCAAATTCTAATCTCATTTGCTGTGTACTGGGCCAAACCGAGCCAGGCCAAACCAGGCTGTACTGAGATGGCCTGTTTATGTTGCTGGAACCAGTTTGGTTTGGGTCGGTATGATAAAGGTGACTAAAAAAACAGAAATGAGAGTTGTGCTATAATTTCATAATTTCCACATCATTTAGCAGGAATGCTCATTTTCACCAGCAGTTCCTGTAGTCCGTAGTTATATGGCACCAGAAATGAATCTGTAAGAAAGAAACTATATTTATGAACATACATTAACACATACAAATGTAATAATAACATCAACAAGTTCTTTGTCTGTGAGGGACACCATGTAGCGGTGTGTGTGGGTTTAACACAGTTAACACTCGTGATACAGCGATAACATTCTGACTGAACCCAAAGTGAGATTTCCCTTTATCTGATAGAATTGGGACAGTTTAAGCGAAGCTCCAAAAATGGTCATGCTCAATAAAACATTGTATAGATTGAAGGTGTGGCATGTTTACTAGTGTATGCCTCCAGAATCATTACAAGGCCTGGGTCATGTTCATCAGGGCACACAACTTTATGTAAAAGCTACACAAAGGAAAACAAAAATAAACCTTTCTTATTGGAAAGGTCCAGGTAGTTCCTTAGTTTTCTCCCAATTAGTCCCTAATGAGCTGGACCCTGGTCTAGGCCCTTGGCTTATCTAAATGGCCACTGTGTTCTTCACCACAGAAGGGTCCATGTAGGTGTATGGCACTGGTAGTTCCTGGCATTAACAATCTCGCTGAAGACTTTCAGCTCCGCCTGGAATTTCTTGATCATCCTGCAGTGGGGTACCTGCATATGGAGACCTTCCTCTGGGTACTGGCCAAGGGCCACCTGCATATGGAGAATAATCAAAGTTAGGGAAATATTGATAGTTACAATATAATTAACATTAAAAAGCACACGTAAATAGGATATTTTGTAGCTAAATATAGTATTTTGGGCCTAGATGATATTGATAATAGTTCATGAAAGATGTCAGACTCACAAAATTGGTGAATTTCTTGCTAAGGAGCCACATGGTGGACATTCCCTGTAATGTGGTGCCGGCATGGGGGAAGTTCCACAGCATGGTGCTCTCAGTAGACTGCCCCTTAGTGGTGGGAGGTGGCTGTTGCAGGGAGATGGGGGTGTTGGGCATCCAGCCACCATAGTCATACTGTAACATGAAGAAAAATTACTGATTATTACTGACATCCAATATGGTGGTATTCTGAAATGATGATATGATAGTGGCAAGGAATTACAGTAAAACCTTGCAACATTTTTACAAATACAGTACCAGTCAAACGCTTGGACACAGCTACTCATTCCAGGGTTTTTCTTTATTTGTACTATTTTCGACATTATGAAGTGATAGTGAAGACACCAAAACTATGAAATAACACATGGAATCCCATAGTAACCAAAAAAATGTGTTAAATAAATGAGATTCTTCAAAGTAGGAACCGTTTGCCTTGATGCTTTGCACACTTTTGGCATTCTCTCAACCAGCATCATGAGGTAGTCACCTGGAATGCATTTCACTTAACAGGTGTGCTTTGTTAAAAGTTAATTTGTGGAATTTCTTTCCTTCTTAACGCATTTGAGCCAATCTGTTGTGCTGTGACAAGGTAGGGATGGTATTCAGAAGATGGCCCTACATTGTGAAAGACCAAGTCCATATTATGGCAAGAAAAGCTCAAATAGGCAAAGAGAAACCACAGTCCATCGTTACTTTAAGACATGAAAGTCAGTCAATCCAGAAAATATCAAGAACTTTTCAAGTTTCTTCAAGTGCAGTTGAAAAATCCATCAAGAGCTATGATGAAACTGGCTCTCATGAGGACCGCCACAAGAAAGGAAGACCCTGAGTTACCTCTTATGGCTGAGGACGATAAGTTCATTAAAACTACCAGGCTCAGATATTGCAGCCCAAATAAATGCTTCACAGAGTTAAAGTAAGACACATTTCAAACATCAACTGTTCAGAGGAGACTGTGTGAATCAGGCCTTCATTGTTGAATTGCTGCAAAGAAACCACTACTCAAGGACACCAATAATAAGAAGAGATTTGCTTGGGCCAAGAAACACAGGCAATGGACATTAGACTGGTGGAAATCTGTCCTTTGGTCTTATGTGTCCAAATTTGAGATTTTTGGTTCCAACCGCTGTGTCTTTGTGAGATGCAAAGTAGGTAAATGGATGATCTCTGCATGTGTAGTTCCCAATGTGAAGCATGGAGGAGGTGGTGTGTTGGTGCTTTGCTGGTGACACGGTCTGTGATTAGAATTCAAGGCACACTTAACCAGCATGTCTACCACAACGTTCTGCAGCGATACGCCATCCCATCTGGTTTGGTCTTAGTGGGGCAGTCATTTGTTTTTGAACAGGACACCTCCAGGCTGTGTAAGGGCTATTTGACCAAGAAGAAGAGTGATGGAGTTCTGCATCAGATGACATGGCCTCCACAATCACCTGACCTCAACCCAATTGGGATGGTGTGGGATGAGTTCGACCTCAGAGTGAAGGAAAAGCAGCCAACAAGGGCTCGGTATATGTGGGAACTCCTTCAAGGCTGTTGGAAAAGCATTCCAGGTGAAGATGGTTGAGAGAATGCCAAGAGTGTACAAAGCTGCCAACATGGCAAAGGGTAGCTGCTTTGATGAATCTCAAATATGAAATATATTTTGAATTGTTTAACACCTTTTTCTTTACTACATGATTCCACATGTGTGTCACGGTTTTCTGTATGGCAAAGAGAGTCGGACCAAAATGCGGCGTGGCTATTGAGATTCATGTTTAATAAAAACAAAGTAAACCCGAATCAATACAAAAACAATAAACGTAATGTGAAAACCGAAACAGCCTAAACTGGTGCAAACTAACACTAGACAGATACAAGGACAATTACCCACAAAACCCAACACCAAACAGGCTACCTAAATATGGTTCCCAATCAGAGACAATGACGAACACCTGCCTCTGATTGAGAACCATATCAGGCCAAACATAGAACTAGACAAGCTAGACATGTAACAAAGAATGCCCACCCAGCTCACACCCTGACCAACCAAAACATAGAAACATACAAAGCAAACTATGGTCAGGGTGTGACAGTACCCCCCCCCCAAGGTGCGGACTCCGGCCGCAAAACCTGAACCTATAGGGGAGGGTCTGGGTGGGCATCTGTCCGCGGTGGCGGCTCTGGTGCTGGACGTGGCCCCCACTTCACCGTAGTCCTAGTCCCCCACCTTGTCCTCTTCCGTGGCCTCCTCACCATGGCAACTCTTCTCAATGGATAGAGGGGCGGCAGCTCGGGACAGAGGGGCGGCAGCTCTGGACAGAGGGGCGGAAGCTCGGGACAGAGGGGCGGAAGCTCGGGACAGAGGGGCGGAAGCTCTGGACAGAGGGGCAGCTGCTCGGGATAGAGGGGCGGCTGCTCCTGGCTGACTGGCGGCCACTGGCTGACTGACGGCCCCTGGCTGACTGGCAGATCTGGAAGAGTCTGGTTGACTGGCAGATCTGGAAGGGTCTGGTTGACTGGCAGATCTGGAAGAGTCTGGTTGACTGGCAGATCTGGAAGAGTCTGGCTGACTGGCAGATCTGGAAGAGTCTGGCTGACTGGCGGCACTGGCGGCCCCTGGCTGACTGGCGGCACTGGCGGCCCCTGGCTGACTGGCGGCACTGGCGGCCCCTGGCTGACTGGCGGCACTGGCGGCCCCTGGCTGACTGGGCGGCACTGGCGGCCCCTGGCTGACGGGCGGCACTGGCGGCCCCTGGCTGACGGGCGGCACTGGCGGCCCCTGGCAGACGGGCGGCACTGGCGGCTCCTGGCAGACGGGCGGCACTGGCGGCGCTGGGCAGACGGGCGGCACTGGCGGCTCTGGGCAGACGGGCGGCACTGGCGGCGCTGGGCAGACGGGCGGCTCAGGCGGCGCTGGGCAGACGGGTGGCTCAGGCGACGCTGGGCAGACGGGTGGCACTGGCAGCGCCGAGTAGGCGGGAGACTCCGGCTGCGCTGGAGTGGAGGAAGGCCCCGGCAGCGCTGGAGAGGCGGGAGACTCCGGCAGCGCTGGAGAGGAGGAAGGCTCCGGCAGCGCTGGAGAGGAGGGAGCCCCCGTAAGGATGGGCCGGAGAGACAGCCTGGTGCGGGGGGCTGCCACCGGAGGGCTGGTGCGTGGAGGTGGTGACGGATAGACTGGGCCGTGCAGGCGCACTGGAACTCTTGAGCACCGAGCCTGCCCAACCTTACCCGGTTGAATGGTCCCGGTCGCCCTGCCAGTGCGGCGAGGTGGAATAGCCCGCACTGGGCTATGCAGGCGAACCGGGGACACCGTGCGCAAGGCTGGTGCCATGTAAGCCGGCCCAAGGAGACGCACTGGAGACCAGTTTCGTAGAGCCGGCTTCATGGCACTTGGCTCGATGCCCACTCTAGCCCGGCCGATACGCGGAGCTGGAATGTACCGCACCGGGATGTGCACCCGCACTGGGGACACTGTGAGCTCCACAGCATAACACGGTGCCTGCCCGGTCTCTCTAGCCCCCCGGTAACCACAGGAAGTTGACGCAGGTCGCCTACCTGGCTTTGCCATACTTCCTGTGAGCCCCCCCCAATTAATTTTTGGGGCTGACTCTCGGGCTTCCATCGACGACGCCGCGCTGCCTCCTCATACCAGCGCCTCTCCGCTTTCGCAGCCTCCAGTTCTTCTTTGGGGCGGCGATATTCTCCTGGCTGAGCCCAGGGTCCTCTTCCTTCCAATTCCTCCAAATAGTGCAGCCTCTCCCACTGCTGCTGCAACCAAAACATAGAAACATACAAAGCAAACTATGGTCAGGGTGTGACAATGTGTTATTTCATGGTTTTGATGTTTCCTACTCGACTACATAATCAATCCAATACGAAGCATTTGATTCAACACCAATGTTTTTCAGAGTTGGTGTTTACCTAATGCCTCTCTTTTGTCTTGTTTCCTCTGGCCTCAAGAGAAACGTTTACTGGAAACTTATCTTGCCTTGAATAGGCAAGATCTCAAAGAGATGCTCTACGTGCTGTAGGTGAGTGTGTGGAGACGGGTCATTTTGAAATGCTTGTGATTTCTGCTAACACAAGCATTGCTCATTGGAGGGTTTTCCTTCCTACTTAATGGGACCCATGTCATCCAAAAAGTTGAAACAAGTTTGCCAAAAAACACCTGGATGAACATCAAGACTCTTGGAAGAATGTTCTATGGACAGATGAGTCAAAAGTATAACTTTTTGCATGACATGGGTCCCATTATGCCTGGCGAAAACCAAACACGGTATACAAAGGGTCAAGCATGTTGGTGGTATTGTGATGGTTTTGGGATAATTTGCTGCCTCAGGAACTGGACGACTTGCCTTAAGGAGAAGTGTATCTATATTTCCATGTCTAACAATTGTATTTTCATCAAAATTTATTATGAGTATTTCTGTAAAATGATGTGACTCTATGCAATATCACCGGATGTTTTTGGAACTAGTGAACATAACGCGCCATTGTATACTGAGTTTTTTTTATATAAATATGCACTTTATCGAACAAAACATACATGTATTGTGTAACATGAAGTCCTATGAGTGTCATCTGATGAAGATCATCAAAGGTTAGTGATTCATTTTATCTCTTTTTGTGCTTTTTGTGACTCCTCTCTTTGGCTGGAAAAATGGCAGAATTTTCCTGTGACTTGGCGGTGACCTAACATAATCGTTTGTGTTGCTTTCGCTGTAAAGCCTATTTGAAATCGGACACTTTGGTGGGATTAACAACAAGATTAGCTTTAAAATGGTATAAAATGTATGTTTGAGGAATTATAATTATGAGATTTCTGTTGTTTGAATTTTGCGCTCTGCACTTTCACTGGCTGTTGTCATATCAATCCCGTTAACGGGATTGCAGTCGTAAGAAGTTAATAGAAGGAACCATGAATTCTGCTCTGTATCAGAGAATTCTACATGAGAATGTCAGGCCATCCGTCTGTTAGCTAAAGCTGAAGAGCAGCTGGGTAATGCAGCAAGACAATGATCCAAAACACACAATCAAGTCTACATGAAATACCGGAAAAGCAACACATTTGAAGTTTTGGAATGGCCTAGTCAATGTCCAGACCTAGTCCCACAATTGAGATGTTGTGGCAGGACTTGAAACAAGCAGCTCATGCTTGAAAACTCACAAATGGTCGCTGGGATAAAGCAGTTCTGCATGGAAGTGTGGGCCATAATTCCTCCAAAGCAACGAGAAAGACTGATCGACAACTACAGGAAGTATTTGGTTGGAGTCATTGTAGCTAAAAGGTGGCACAACCAGTTATTGAGTATAAGGGGGCAATTACTTTTTCACACAGGGGCATTGGGTGTTGCATAACTTTGTTATGAAATAAATCAAATAAGCATGCAATTGTTGTGTTATTTGTTCACTCAGGTTCTCTTTATCTAATATTAGGTTTTGGTTGAAGAAGAGGCAATTACTTTTTCACGGCACTAGAATGTTCCCAGGACTGATGGAAAACTGGACACTCGAACATCATTGGAACATTCAAAAAATGTTCTCTCTCCCGATACTTGTTAGCTGGTTAAGCCCCCATTTACACCTTGAATAAACATGCAACATGTTATAGGATCATGGCCACGTTTGACCAAATTTGGGGACGTATTCATTAG
>NW_024608077.1:0-15000 GCF_018296145.1 Oncorhynchus tshawytscha
AGGTTTCCTACACCTGGGGGTACACCATGTAGACTAACTATAATTAACCTCTAGGTTTCCTACACCTGGGGGTACACCATGTAGACTAACTATAATTAACCTCTAGGTTTCCTACACCACCTAGACTAACTATAATTAACCTCTAGGGGGGGTACACCATGTAGACTAACTATAATTAACCTCTAGGTTTCCTACACCTGGGGGTACACCATGTAGACTAACTATAATTAACCTCTAGGTTTCCTACACCTGGGGGGGTACACCATGTAGACTAACTATAATTAACCTCTAGGTTTCCTACACCTGGGGGGGGTACACCATGTAGACTAACTATAATTAACCTCTAGGTTTCCTACACCTGGGGGGGCTGCGTACAGCTCTCTACAACTATATCTACGCTAAGAAGTATGGAGGGACCTTCATCTTACGTATGGAAGATACAGACCAGAGCAGACTGGTGCCAGGAGCTGCAGAGTCTATAGAGGATATGTTGGAGTGGGCTGGTAGGACAGACTTAATAACATACACACACCTACACACACACACACCATCATGCTGGGGTGGTCTGGTAGGACAGACTGGTGCAGGGAGTGGCTGAGTCTGTAGAGTTCATGCTGGGGGTCTGGTAGGACAGACTGGTGCAGGGAGTGGCTGAGTCTGTAGAGTTCATGCTGGGGGTCTGGTAGGAACAGAGACATATTTAGATATTAAGGAGTTTGTGTTCCAACACATTCCAAGTATTTGGAATCTAATTCAGATTCTAGACATTCAGTTCCACAGCATTGTTTACATTCTAGAACATGCTGTGGACTCCGACCAGTCATAATTGCATTTTTGCCCATGTAAAATGGGGGCTAACGTGGATACCGTCCATCCTACCCTCCCCAGGTATCCCCCCAGACGAGAGTCCCCGTGGAGGAGGCCAGTACGGTCCCTACCTCCAGTCCCAGAGGCTGTCCCTGTACAGCCAGGCTGCTGACTCCCTGGTCCAGACAGGGAAGGCCTACCACTGCTTCTGCAGCCAGCAGAGACTAGAATTACTGAAGAGAGAGGCCCTACGCAGCGGACAGACACCACGGTGAGTTGACTAAACTCACACACACACACACACACACATACTTTTATTTATTTGATTGAACTTTTATTTAACTAGGCAAGTCAGTTAACAAATTCTTATTTACACTGACGGCCTACCCCGGCCAAACCCGGACGACGCTGGGCCAATTGTGCGGCCCCGCCCTATGGAACTCCCAATCACGGCCGGGTTGTGATACAGCCTGGAATCGAACCAGGGTCTGTAGTGACGCCTCTAGCACTGAGGTGCAGGGCCTTTGACCCGCTGCGCCTCCTCGGGAGCACATTCCTGCACGTGTTTAAATACACAGACTCACTCACACACGTAACTGAACATTCCTCTACTGCAGGTATCACGTGTTTAAATACACAGACTCACTCACACACGTAACTGAACATTCCTCTACTGCAGGTATGACAACAGGTGCAGACACTCCGCCCAGACCAGCTAGAGGAGAAGCTGGATCAGAAGGTCCCCGTCATGTGATCATGTTTAAATACACAGACTCACTCACACACGTAACTGAACATTCCTCTACTGCAGGTATGACAACAGGTGCAGACACCTCCGCCCAGACCAGCTAGAGGAGAAGCTGGATCAGAAGGTCCCCCATGTGATCAGGTTCCGACTGGAGTCTGGAGGGGAACCCTTCAACGACCTGGTCTTCGGGTGGAACCGTCATGAGGTGGCCCAGGTAAACCAGCAGATATGTGAGATAGATAAACACAGGCTGTACTGGCAAGCAGTGTGGCATTTTTTAAAAATAATTAATTTACGACGCCCCGGCAACAAGTAACCTCAGATTTGAAAGTGCTTTTCTTATTTCAAAAACACACATATAATTGAAACTCCACCTCCCATCCCAGGTTGAAGGAGACCCCGTGTTAATCTGACAGTTCCCCACCTGGAAAATGTAGTAGATGGATAGATAACATCTACCCCTTTCTCTTCCCAAAGGGATATTCAATCTGCTTTTTTTTTTTTTTTAACCCATCTCCCAATAGGGGCCCTTCTTTTCGAGGCATTGGAAAACCTCCCTGGTCTTTGTGGTTGAATCTGTGTTTTGAAATTCACTGAAATACAGATAATTGTATGTGTGGGGAACAGAGATGAGGTAGTCATTAAAAAAATCATGATAAACACTATTATTGTACACAGAATGAGTCCAAGCAACTTTATTATGTGACTAGTTAAGCCCATGTTTACTCCTGAACTTATTTAGACTTTCCATAACAAAGGGGTTGAACACTTATTGACTCAAGACATTTCAGCTTTTCATTTTTTTATTAATTTGTAAAAAAAAAAAATAGAATAACAGAATTCCACTTTGACATTATGGGATGTTGTGTGTTGGCCAGTGACGGACAAAAATATCAATTAAAATTTTTGAATTCAGGCTGTAACACAACAAAATGTGGGAAAAAAGTCAAAGGAGGTGAATAGTTTCTGCACCTGCTCCAGGTTGAAGGAGACCCTGTCGTGTTGAAAGCTGATGGTTTCCCCACCTATCACCTGGCTAATGTAGTAGACGACCACCTGATGAAGGTCAGCCACGTCCTGAGAGGATCAGAGTGGCTCATCTCTACCTCCAAACACCTGCTGCTGTACAGGTACACACACACACACACACATATGTGTGATTCCCACTAGGCACACCCATGCAAAAATTTGTAGAATACTAATATTCAGAATAATAGTACATTTTTATTCACTCTTTTCAAGATACGCAAGGACACGTACAGATACAGACCAAATAGAATAACATTGCCTCTGATATTCTCATGCTCATAATTGCTATGTACTAAAATTAATGTACAAAGTACAAAACGGTAGGTTGCTTTGTGTTATGTTATGTTGTTCCAGGGCTCTAGGCTGGAAGCCCCTGGTTATGTTATGTTGTTCCAGGGCTCTAGGCAGGAAGCCCCTGGTTATGTTATGTTGTTCCAGGGCTCTAGGCTATAAGCCCCTGGTTATGTTATGTTGTTCCAGGGCTCTAGGCTAGAAGCCCCTGGTTATGTTATGTTGTTCCAGCGCTCTAGACTATAAGCCCCTGGTTATGTTATGTTGTTCCAGGGCTCTAGGCTGGAAGCCCCTGGTTATGTTATGTTGTTCCAGGGCTCTAGGCAGGAAGCCCCTGGTTATGTTATGTTGTTCCAGGGCTCTAGGCTGGAAGCCCCTGGTTATGTTATGTTGTTCCAGCGCTCAGGCTATAAGCCCCTGGTTATGTTATGTTGTTCCAGGGCTCTAGGCAGGAAGCCCCTGGTTATGTTATGTTGTTCCAGGGCTCTAGGCTGGAAGCCCCTGGTTATGTTATGTTGTTCCAGCGCTCTAGGCTATAAGCCCCTGGTTATGTTATGTTGTTCCAGCGCTCTAGGCTATAAGCCCCTGGTTATGTTATGTTGTTCCAGCGCTCTAGGCTATAAGCCCCTGGTTATGTTATGTTGTTCCAGCGCTCTAGGCTATAAGCCCCTGGTTATGTTATGTTGTTCCAGCGCTCTAGGCTATAAGCCCCTGGTTATGTTATGTTGTTCCAGCGCTCTAGGCTATAAGCCCCTGGTTATGTTATGTTGTTCCAGCGCTCTAGGCTATAAGCCCCTGGTTATGTTATGTTGTTCCAGCGCTCTAGGCTATAAGCCCCTGGTTATGTTATGTTGTTCCAGCGCTCTAGGCTATAAGCCCCTGGTTATGTTATGTTGTTCCAGCGCTCTAGGCTATAAGCCCCTGGTTATGTTATGTTGTTCCAGGGCTCTAGGCAGGAAGCCCCTGGTTATGTTATGTTGTTCCAGGGCTCTAGGCTGGAAGCCCCTGGTTATGTTATGTTGTTCCAGCGCTCTAGGCTATAAGCCCCTGGTTATGTTATGTTGTTCCAGGGCTCTAGGCTATAAGCCCCTGGTTATGTTATGTTGTTCCAGGGCTCTAGGCTGGAAGCCCCTGGTTATGTTATGTTGTTCCAGCGCTCTAGGCTATAAGCCCCTGGTTATGTTATGTTGTTCCAGCGCTCTAGGCTATAAGCCCCTGGTTATGTTATGTTGTTCCAGCGCTCTAGGCTATAAGCCCCTGGTTATGTTATGTTGTTCCAGCGCTCTAGGCTATAAGCCCCTGGTTATGTTATGTTGTTCCAGGGCTCTAGGCTATAAGCCCCTGGTTATGTTATGTTGTTCCAGCGCTCTAGGCTATAAGCCCCTGGTTATGTTATGTTGTTCCAGGGCTCTAGGCTGGAAGCCCCTGGTTATGTTATGTTGTTCCAGGGCTCTAGGCTATAAGCCCCTGGTTATGTTATGTTGTTCCAGGGCTCTAGGCTATAAGCCCCTGGTTATGTTATGTTGTTCCAGCGCTCTAGGCTATAAGCCCTGGTTATGTTATGTTGTTCCAGGGCTCTAGGCTGGAAGCCCCTGGTTATGTTATGTTGTTCCAGCGCTCTAGGCTATAAGCCCCTGGTTATGTTATGTTGTTCCAGCGCTCTAGGCTATAAGCCCCTGGTTATGTTATGTTGTTCCAGGGCTCTGGGCTGGAAGCCCCTGGTTATGTTATGTTGTTCCAGGGCTCTAGGCTATAAGCCCCTGGTTATGTTATGTTGTTCCAGGGCTCTAGGCTATAAGCCCCTGGTTATGTTATGTAGTTCCAGGGCTCTGGGCTATAAGCCCCTGGTTATGTTATGTTGTTCCAGGGCTCTGGGCTATAAGCTCCTGGTTATGTTATGTTGTTCCAGGGCTCTAGGCTATAAGCCCCTGGTTATGTTATGTTGTTCCAGCGCTCTAGGCTATAAGCCCCTGGTTATGTTATGTTGTTCCAGGGCTCTAGGCTATAAGCCCCTGGTTATGTTATGTTGTTCCAGGGCTCTAGGCTATAAGCCCCTGGTTATGTTATGTTGTTCCAGCGCTCTAGGCTATAAGCCCCTGGTTATGTTATGTTGTTCCAGGGCTCTAGGCTGGAAGCCCCTGGTTATGTTATGTTGTTCCAGGGCTCTAGGCTATAAGCCCCTGGTTATGTTATGTTGTTCCAGGGCTCTAGGCTATAAGCCCCTGGTTATGTTATGTTGTTCCAGCGCTCTAGGCTATAAGCCCCTGGTTATGTTATGTTGTTCCAGGGCTCTAGGCTGGAAGCCCCTGGTTATGTTATGTTGTTCCAGCGCTCTAGGCTATAAGCCCCTGGTTATGTTATGTTGTTCCAGCGCTCTAGGCTATAAGCCCCTGGTTATGTTATGTTGTTCCAGGGCTCTGGGCTGGAAGCCCCTGGTTATGTTATGTTGTTCCAGGGCTCTAGGCTATAAGCCCCTGGTTATGTTATGTTGTTCCAGGGCTCTAGGCTATAAGCCCCTGGTTATGTTATGTAGTTCCAGGGCTCTGGGCTATAAGCCCCTGGTTATGTTATGTTGTTCCAGGGCTCTGGGCTATAAGCTCCTGGTTATGTTATGTTGTTCCAGGGCTCTAGGCTATAAGCCCCTGGTTATGTTATGTTGTTCCAGGGCTCTAGGCTATAAGCCCCTGGTTATGTTATGTTGTTCCAGGGCTCTAGGCTATAAGCCCCTGGTTATGTTATGTTGTTCCAGGGCTCTAGGCTATAAGCCCCTGGTTATGTTATGTTGTTCCAGGGCTGTAGGCTATAAGCCCCTGGTTATGTTATGTTGTTCCAGGGCTCTGGGCTGGAAGCCCCTGGTTATGTTATGTTGTTCCAGGGCTCTAGGCTATAAGCCCCTGGTTATGTTATGTTGTTCCAGGGCTCTAGGCTATAAGCCCCTGGTTATGTTATGTTGTTCCAGGGCTCTAGGCTATAAGCCCCTGGTTATGTTATGTTATGTTCCAGGGCTCTAGGCTATAAGCCCCTGGTTATGTTATGTTGTTCCAGGGCTCTAGGCTATAAGCCTCTGGTTATGTTGTTATTGTTGTTATTCCAGGGCTCTGGGCTGGAAGCCCCTGGTTATGTTATTGTTGTTATTCCAGGGCTCTAGGCAGGAAGCCCCTGGTTATGTTGTTATTGTTATTCCAGGGCTCTGGGCTGGAAGCCCCTGGTTATGTTATGTTGTTCCAGGGCTCTAGGCTATAAGCCCCTGGTTATGTTATTGTTATTCCAGGGCTCTGGGCTGGAAGCCCCTGGTTATGTTATTGTTGTTATTCCAGGGCTCTGGGCTGGAAGCCCCTGGTTATGTTGTTGTTGTTATTCCAGGGCTCTAGGCAGGAAGCCCCTGGTTATTGTTGTTATTCCAGGGCTCTGGGCTGGAAGCCCCTGGTTATGTTATTGTTGTTGTTCCAGGGCTCTGGGCTGGTAGCCCCTGGTTATGTTATTGTTGTTTTTCCAGGGCTCTAGGCAGGAAGCCCCTGGTTATATTGTTGTTGTTATTCCAGGGCTCTGGGCTGGAAGCCCCCTGGTTATGTTATTGTTGTTATTCCAGGGCTCTGGGCTGGAAGCCCCTGGTTATGTTATTGTTATTCCATGGCTCTGGGCTGGAAGCCCCTGGTTATGCTATTGTTGTTATTCCAGGGCTCTGGGCTGGAAGCCCCTGGTTATGTTATTGTTGTTATTTCAGGGCTCTGGGCAGGAAGCCCCTGGTTATGTTATTCCAGGGCTCTGGGCTGGAAGCCCCTGGTTATGTTATTGTTGTTATTCCAGGGCTCTGCGCTGGAAGCCCCTGGTTATATTATTGTTGTTATTCCAGGGCTCTGGGCTGGAAACCCCTGGTTATGTTATTGTTGTTGTTCCAGAGCTCTGGGCTGGAAGCCCCTGGTTATGTTATTGTTGTTATTCCAGGGCTCTGGGCTGGAAGCCCCTGGTTATGTTATTGTTGTTATTCCAGGGCTCTGGGCTGGAAGCCCCTGGTTATGTTATTGTTGTTATTCCAGGGCTCTGGGCTGGAAGCCCCCTGGTTATGTTATTGTTGTTATTCCAGGGCTCTGGGCTGGAAGCCCCCTGGTTATGTTATTGTTGTTATTCCAGGGCTCTGGGCTGGAAGCCCCTGGTTATGTTATTATTGTTATTCCAGGGCTCTGGGCTGGAAGCCCCTGGTTATGTTGTTGTTGTTATTCCAGGGCTCTGGGCTGGAAGCCCCTGGTTATGTTATTGTTGTTATTCCAGGGCTCTGGGCTGGAAGCCCCTGGTTATGTTATTGTTGTTATTCCAGGGTTCTAGGCTATAAGCCCCTGGTTATGTTATTGTTGTTATTCCAGGGCTCTGGGCTGGAAGCCCCTGGTTATGTTATTGTTGTTATTCCAGGGCTCTGGGCTGGAAGCCCCTGGTTATGTTATTGTTGTTATTCCAGGGCTCTAGGCAGGAAGCCCCTGGTTATGTTGTTGTTGTTATTTCAGGGCTCTAGGCAGGAAGCCCCTGGTTATTGTTGTTATTCCATGGCTCTGGGCTGGAAGCCCCTGGTTATGTTATTGTTGTTATTCCAGGGCTCTGGGCTGGAAGCCCCTGGTTATTGTTGTTATTCCAGGGCTCTGGGCTGGAAGCCCCTGGTTATTGTTGTTATTCCAGGGCTCTGGGCTGGAAGCCCCTGGTTATGTTGTTGTTGTTATTCCAGGGCTCTAGGCAGGAAGCCCCTGGTTAAGCTATTGTTGTTATTCCAGGGCTCTGGGCTGGAAGCCCCTGGTTATGTTGTTGTTATTCCAGGGCTCTGGGCTGGAAGCCCCTGGTTATGTTTTGTTATTGTTGTTATTCCAGGGCTCTTGGCTGGAAGCCCCCGGTGTTCGGACACCTTCCTCTCCTCCTCAACAGAGATGGCAGTAAGCTTTCCAAGAGACAAGGAGATATCTACATACAGAGTTTCCAGAGGAGTGGGGCCCTACCTGAAGCACTACTGGATATCACCACACACTGTGGATCTGGCTTCAACAGTAAGAGAGGGAGGAGGAGAGAGAGAGAGGCATCTTTATACAGAGAAGTAGTGGACTATAGAGGGAATAGGGGTCAGAAGTAGTGGACTATAGAGGGAATAGGAGTCAGATGTAGTGGACTATAGAGGGAATAGGAGTCAGATGTAGTGGACTATAGAGGGAATAGGGGTCAGAAGTAGTGGACTAGAGTACAGGGAATAGGGGTCAGAAGTAGTGGACTAGAGTACAGGGAATAGGGGTCAGAAGTAGTGGACTAGAGTACAGGGAATAGGGGTCAGAAGTAGTGGACTATAGAGGGAATAGGAGTCAGAAGTAGTGGACTATACAGGGAATAGGAGTCAGAAGTAGTGGACTATACAGGGAATAGGAGTCAGAAGTAGTGGACTATAGAGGGAATAGGAGTCAGAAGTAGTGGACTATACAGGGAATAGGAGTCAGAAGTAGTGGACTATACAGGGAATAGGAGTCAGAAGTAGTGGACTATACAGGGAATAGGAGTCAGAAGTAGTGGACTATACAGGGAATAGGAGTCAGAAGTAGTGGACTATACAGGGAATAGGAGTCAGAAGTAGTGGACTATACAGGGAATAGGAGTCAGATGTAGTGGACTATAGAGGGAATAGGGGTCAGAAGTAGTGGACTATAGAGGAAATAGGAGTCAGAAGTAGTGGACTATAGAGGGAATAGGAGTCAGAAGTAGTGGACTATAGAGGGAATAGGAGTCAGAAGTAGTGGACTATACAGGGAATAGGAGTCAGATGTAGTGGACTATAGAGGGAATAGGAGTCAGAAGTAGTGGACTATACAGGGAATAGGGGTCAGAAGTAGTGGACTATAGAGGGAATAGGAGTCAGAAGTAGTGGACTATAGAGGGAATAGGGGTCAGAAGTAGTGGACTATACAGGGAATAGGAGTCAGAAGTAGTGGACTAGAGTACAGGGAATAGGGGTCAGAAGTAGTGGACTATAGAGGGAATAGGAGTCAGAAGTAGTGTACTATAGAGGGAATAGGAGTCAGATGTAGTGGGCTATAGAGGGAATAGGGGTCAGATGTAGTGGACTATACAGGGAATAGGAGTCAGATGTAGTGGACTATAGAGGGAATAGGGGTCAGATGTAGTGGACTATAGAGGGAATAGGAGTCAGAAGTAGAGGTAGGGTGCCATTTGAGAAGCATCCTAAATGAATGTCCCCCTGTCATCCTGCAGGTAACCGTGTTGGTCGTAAGATGGAGGAACTGATCGCGGAGTTCAACCCCTCCAAGATCACCACCCACTCTGCCCTGCTAGACCTGGACAAACTACCTGAGTTTAACAGGTACACTGTCTGTCTCTGCCCTGCTAGACCTGGACAAACTACCTGAGTTTAAACAGGTACACTGTCTGTCTCTGCCCTGTTAGACCTGGACAAACTACCTGAGTTTAACAAGTACACTGTCTGTCTCTGCCCTGCTAGACCTGGACAAACTACCTGAGTTTAACAGGTACACTGTCTGTCTCTGCCCTGCTAGACCTGGACAAACTACCTGAGTTTAACAGGTACACTGTCTGTCTCTGCCCTGCTAGACCTGGACAAACTACCTGAGTTTAACAAGTACACTACCTGTCTGTCTGTCTCTGTGTCCATCTCTCCCTCCCTGCTAGACCTGGACAAACTACCTGAGTTTAACAAGTACACTACCTGTCTGTCTGTCTCTGTGTCCATCTCTCCCCTCCCTGCTAGATCTGGACAAACTACCTGAGTTTAACAAGTACACTGTCTGTCTGTCTGTCTGTCTCTGTGTGTCCATCTCTCCCTCCCTGCTAGACCTGGACAAACTACCTGAGTTTAACAAGTATACTACCTGTCTGTCTGTCTGTCTGTCTGTCTGTCTGTCTGTCTGTCTGTCTGTCTGTCTGTGTGTGTTCATCTCTCCCCTCCCTGCTAGACCTGGACAAACTACCGGAGTTTAACAGGTACACTGTCTGTCTCTGCCCTGCTAGACCTGGACAAACTACCTGAGTTTAACAAGTACACTACCTGTCTGTCTGTCTCTGTGTCCATCTCTCCCCTCCCTGCTAGACCTGGACAAACTACCTGAGTTTAACAAGTACACTACCTGTCTGTCTGTCTCTGTGTCCATCTCTCCCCTCCCTGCTAGATCTGGACAAACTACCTGAGTTTAACAAGTACACTACCTGTCTGTCTGTCTCTGTGTCCATCTCTCCCCTCCCTGCTAGATCTGGACAAACTACCTGAGTTTAACAAGTACACTACCTGTCTGTCTGTCTGTCTCTGTGTGTCCATCTCTCCCCTCCCTGCTAGACCTGGACAAACTACCTGAGTTTAACAAGTACGCTACCTGTCTGTCTGTCTGTCTGTCTGTTCATCTCTCCCCTCCCTGCTAGACCTGGACAAACTACCTGCCTGTCTGTCTGTCTCTGTGTGTCCATCTCTCCCCTCCCTGCTAGACCTGGACAAACTACCGGAGTTTAACAAGTACACTACCTGTCTGTCTCTCTCTGTGTGTCCATCTCTCCCCTCCCTGCTAGACCTGGACAAACTACCGGAGTTTAACAAGTACACTACCTGTCTGTCTGTCTGTCTGTCTGTGTGTGTCCATCTCTCCCCTCCCTGCTAGACCTGGACAAACTACCTGAGTTTAACAAGTACGCTACCTGTCTGTCTGTCTGTTCATCTCTCCCCTCCCTGCTAGACCTGGACAAACTACCGGAGTTTAACAAGTATACTACCTGTCTGTCTGTCTC
The DNA here is from genome assembly GCF_018296145.1 of Oncorhynchus tshawytscha. Taxonomy (NCBI): domain Eukaryota; kingdom Metazoa; phylum Chordata; class Actinopteri; order Salmoniformes; family Salmonidae; genus Oncorhynchus; species Oncorhynchus tshawytscha. The sequence continues at coordinate 10,649 of NW_024608077.1, forward strand.
TGTGTCCATCTCTCTCCTCCCTGCTAGACCTGGACAAACTACCGGAGTTTAACAAGTATACTACCTGTCTGTCTGTCTCTGTGTCCATCTCTCCCCTCCCTGCTAGACCTGGACAAACTACCTGAGTTTAACAAGTACACTACCTGTCTGTCTGTCTGTCTGTCTGTCTGTCTCTGTGTGTCCATCTCTCCCCTCCCTGCTAGACCTGGACAAACTACCGGAGTAAGTACACTACCTGTCTGTCTGTCTCTGTGTGTCCATCTCTCTCCTCCCTGCTAGACCTGGACAAACTACCTGAGTTTAACAAGTACGCTACCTGTCTGTCTGTCTGTCTGTCTGTTCATCTCTCCCCTCCCTGCTAGACCTGGACAAACTACCTGAGTTTAACAAGTACACTACCTGTCTGTCTCTCTGTGTGTCCATCTCTCCCCTCCCTGCTAGACCTGGACAAACTACCGGAGTTTAACAAGTACACTACCTGTCTGTCTCTCTCTGTGTGTCCATCTCTCCCCTCCCTGCTAGACCTGGACAAACTACCGGAGTTTAACAAGTACACTACCTGTCTGTCTGTCTGTCTGTCTGTGTGTGTTCATCTCTCCCCTCCCTGCTAGACCTGGACAAACTACCTGAGTTTAACAAGTACACTACCTGTCTGTCTGTCTCTGTGTGTCCATCTCTCCCCTCCCTGCTAGACCTGGACAAACTACCTGAGTTTAACAAGTACGCTACCTGTCTGTCTCTCTCTGTGTGTCCATCTCTCTCCTCCCTGCTAGACCTGGACAAACTACCGGAGTTTAACAAGTACACTACCTGTCTGTCTGTCTCTGTGTCCATCTCTCCCCTCCCTGCTAGATCTGGACAAACTACCTGAGTTTAACAAGTATACTACCTGTCTGTCTGTCTCTGTGTCCATCTCTCCCCTCCCTGCTAGACCTGGACAAACTACCTGAGTTTAACAAGTACACTACCTGTCTGTCTGTCCATCTCTCCCCTTCCTGCTAGACCTGGACAAACTACCTGTCTGTCTGTCTGTCTCTGTGTGTCCATCTCTCCCCTCCCTGCTAGACCTGGACAAACTACCGGAGTTTAACAAGTACACTACCTGTCTGTCTCTCTCTGTGTGTCCATCTCTCTCCTCCCTCCACGGGTTCTGTAGGCTGGCTGCCGTCAAACCTCAAGGTTGAGTTTAGTTCAAGGGTAGAAGCCACAGTAGGTTTGTCCCTGTTGCTCTGGGGCTCTTAACTCAGCCACCAGGGAGTGTAGTCTGAGCACCAGTCTCTTTAGCTAACATGCCACTCCTTGTCATTGCCATAGAGACGGGGTCTCTGGCGATCTCAACGTTCAATACGCAGCTGGTTTACGGCTGAGTCGCTCATTGGTTGTTTGAAAATAACATTCATATTTTCCATGACAACATGTGGAGCCTCAAATATAATTATAATTATATTACAAAATCAAAAACCAACATTTAGCTGTTAGCTAGGCAAAGCTGTTGCTTATTTCGATTCTTAAAATCAAGACGTTTTGTGGTTGGAATTACAGTACGTATTTACTCTGCGAATTTAGACGTGAGCTTGCAACTTTTCACACTGGTTTTACCTGGCTGAACCCCCCAAAAAATGGTTGCTTAGCAACCGGATAGCAACACTTTCAGTGGAGATTAAACAGTGGTAGTTCCAATAGTTGCCTAATCGTTGTGATTGGAGGATAACAGCGAGGGGTTATCGAATCAGGATCAACTCCTCTGTTCTCCTCAAGCTCATTAATGATAGAATCTTCAGAGTTGAAAATGGCAGAACGTCCTGTCTCTTTGGCACGGGGAGTGGAGCGCAGGGAGCGGAGCGCGGGGAGTGGAGCGCGGGGAGTGGAGCGCGGGGAGTGGAGCGCGGGGAGTGGAGCGCGGAGGGCGGGGAGCGGAGGGCGGGGAGCGGAGGGCAGGGCGGGGAGCGGAGGGCAGGGCGGGGAGCGGAGGGCGGGGAGGGGAGCGGAGGGCAGGGAGGGGAGCGGAGGGCGGGGAGCGGGAGCGGGGAGCGGAGGGAGGGCGGGGAGCGGAGGGCGGGGAGCGGGGGGCAGGGAGGGCGGGGAGCGGAGGGCAGGGAGGGCGGGGAGCGGAGGGCAGGGGGAGCGGAGGGCAGGGAGGGAGCGGAGGGCAGGGAGGGGAGCGGAGGGCAGGGGGGGGGCGGAGGGCAGGGGGGGCGGGGAGCGGAGGGCGAGGGAGGGGAGGGAGGGAGGGGAGGGCAGGGAGCGCAGGGCAGGGAGCGGAGGGCAGGGCAGGGAGCGGAGCGCAGGGAGTGGAGCGCAGCGCAGGGAGTGGAGCGCAGGGTGTGGAGCACAGGGAGTGGAACGTTAGCTAAGAGACTGTTACCCTGGCAACAGGTGGTGCTGTTGCACTGTGTATTTCTGCCTGTATATTGTGTCTGCTGACCTGCCCCCATTCAGTCATGATAAATGACGCCAATAATCACCTCGTCATGATCTTCAGTTTAGAATGCAGTTTGATTAATCAGATGGAGAGAAGGTGTGACCCCAATCAGACCCCTGGTTCCTGCCTGGCATCGCCCACCCCTGGTTCTAGCAGATAATGGTCTAGGATCAGATTTCTCAATTCTTCTCCTAACCACCCTTATCTTAACAACTCACTCTAGACCAGTTCTTAGTAATCTCAGTAATAATCCACTCTGTGTTCTCCCAGGATCCACCTGCAGCAGCGTATCGATGACGCGGTGCAACGTGATTGGCTGGTGAGGGATCTGCAGGGGCGGATCCAGGAAGTGTACGGAACACAAGTCCAGGATCAGGATGTTCTGCAACCAGATTACATCACACGGGTTCTACACCTGCGCAAGGTAACTATGACCTCATCACACGGGTTCTACACCTGCGCACGGTAACTATGACATCATCACATGGGTTCTACACCTGCGTGTAATCTAACTATGGACGTAACCAAGGTAATGGGGCATCAGCTGTTGTGTCTTCTCACCAGCTGAAAAACAATCCCTTCATCCCTCTGGCCTTCTAACTTTCCCAGTTTGAGAATATCACAGCCCAGTGCAGAATGTGGAGTCTGTCTGTCTGGAGGTCACCATCTCTCTCTCTTTCCGTCTCACTCACATATCTTCTCTCTGTCTGAGCTGGTAGCTCCAGAGTATTCCTACCTTTTGGGTTCAACCCTTCTCCTCTGTCTAATTCTCTCTCTCTCTCGCTCTCACTCCCTCTCTCTCTCAGGGTCATATCTCCTCTGTGTCTGACCTGGTGTCCTCAGAGTATTCCTACCTTTGGGTTCAACCCTTCTCCTGTCTCTCTCTCAGGGTCATATCTCCTCTGTGTCTGTCTCTGTCTCTCTCTCAGGGTCATATCTCCTCTGTGTCTGTCTCTGTCTCTCTCTCAGGGTCATATCTCCTCTGTGTCTGTCTCTCTCTCTCTCTCTCAGGGTCATATCTCCTCTGTGTCTGTCTCTCTCTCAGGGTCATATCTCCTCTGTGTCTGTCTCTGTCTCTCTCTCAGGGTCATATCTCCTCAGGGTCATATCTCCTCTGTGTCTGTCTCTGTCTCAGGGTCATATCTCCTCTGTGTCTGTCTCTCTCTCAGGGTCATATCTCCTCTGTGTCTGTCTCTCTCTCAGGGTCATATCTCCTCTGTGTCTGTCTCTCTCTCAGGGTCATATCTCCTCTGTGTCTGTCTCTCTCTCAGGGTCATATCTCCTCTGTGTCTGTCTCTCTCTCAGGGTCATATCTCCTCTGTGTCTGACCTGGTGTCCTCAGAGTATTCCTACCTTTGGGTTCGACCTTCTTTCTCTGACCAACAGATGACAGCACTCAGCTCAGAGACACAACACATCGCTACTCTGGTCATACGGTACGTACCATAACTACTACAGACTAACAGGACTACTCTGGTTCATACCATAACTACTGTAGACTAACAGGACTACTCTGATTCATACCATAACTACTACAGACTAACAGGACTACTCTGATTCATACCATAACTACTATAGACTAACAGGACTACTCTGGTTCATACCATAACTACTACAGACTAACAGGACTACTCTGGTTCATACCATAACTACTATAGACTAACAGGACTACTCTGGTTCATACCATAACTACTATAGACTAACAGGACTACCCTGGTTCATACCATAACTACTACAGACTAACAGGACTACTCTGGTTCATACCATAACTACTACAGACTAACAGGACTACTCTGGTTCATACCATAACTACTACAGACTAACAGGACTACTCTGGTTCATACCATAACTACTACAGACTAACAGGACTACTCTGGTTCATACCATAACTACTACAGACTAACAGGACTACTCTGGTTCATACCATAAC
>NW_024608077.1:20000-22500 GCF_018296145.1 Oncorhynchus tshawytscha
TAGCCTAGTGGTTAAATAAAGGTTAAAAATACATTTAAAAAAGCTAGAATGGAAAGTTGTTAGGTTATGTTAGGTATATGTTATGTTAGGTAGCCTAGTGGTTAGGTTAGGGGTTAGTTAGGTATATGTTATTTTAGGTATAGTGGTTATGTTAGGGCTGCAGGTAGCCTAGTGGTTAGGTTAGGTTAGGCAGGTAGCCTAGTGGTTAGAGGTTAGGTAGTAATGTTAAATGGTTGCTAGATGAATCCCAGAGCTGACAAGGTAAAAATCTGTCATCTGCCCCTGAACAGGGCCATTATGTTAGGTATTTGTTCTTAACTGCCTTGTTAAATAAAGGTTAAAAATACATTTAAAAAAAAAGTTATGTTAGGTTAGGTTATGTTAGGTATATGTTATTTTAGGTATATGTTATGTTAGGTATATGTTATGTTAGGTTAGGTTATGTTGTTATGTTAGGTATATGTTAGGTTAGGTTATGTTAGGTATATGTTATTTTAGGTATATGTTATGTTAGGTATATGTTATGTTAGGTTAGGTTATGTTAGGTATATGTTAGGTTAGGTTATGTTAGGTATATGTTATGTTAGGTATATGTTATGTTAGGTTGTTATGTTAGGTTAGGTTATGTTAGGTGTATGTTAGGTTAGGTATATGTTATGTTAGGTTAGGTTATGTTAGGTATATGTTATGTTAGGTATATGGTAAGTTGGTGTGTTTTCATTTATAAAGCCCTTTTACAAAAAGTCTCACCGTAGCTAACCTGTTGACCACACCCGGTCTCAGGGATGGTTAACTCTGGAAACTCCTTTGGTCTCTACTGAGTTCGGTACATCAGCTTTTAGTCTTCTTGCACCTTATTTGTGGAACAGTCTTCAAAATGTTGTTAAATGTGATGTTTTGATGCTGCTAAGGGGTCATTCACAAAGCTGATTGAGGACCGTATAACTGATTGTTTGTTCTGGAGTCTCTAGGTTCAGAAAGCTGATTGAGGACATTATGGATGAATGTCTTTGTTTTGTGAATGTGGTTTTCTTTCTGCTTGTATATGGTATTGATATTGGTTTTCTTTCTGCTTGTATATGGTATTGATATTGGTTTTCTTTCTGCTTGTATATGGTATTGATATTGGTTTTCTTTCTGCTTGTGTGTGGTATTGATATTGGTTTTCTTTCTGCTTGTATATGGTATTGATATTGGTTTTCTTTTCTTGTATATGGTATTGATATTGGTTTTCTTTTGTATATGGTATTGATATTGGTTTTCTTTCTGCTTGTATATGGTATTGATATTGGTTTTCTTTCTGCTTGTATATGGTATTGATATTGGTTTTCTTTCTGCTTGTATATGGTATTGATATTGGTTTTCTTTCTGCTTGTATATGGTATTGATATTGGTTTTCTTTCTGCTTGTATATGGTATTGATATTGGTTTTCTTTTCTGCTTGTATATGGTATTGATATTGGTTTTCTTTCTGCTTGTATATGGTATTGATATTGGTTTTCTTTCTGCTTGTATATGGTATTGATATTGGTTTTCTTTCTGCTTGTATATGGTATTGATATTGGTTTTCTTTCTGCTTGTATATGGTATTGATATTGGTTTTCTTTCTGCTTGTATATGGTATTGATATTGGTTTTCTTTCTGCTTGTATATGGTATTGATATTGGTTTTCTTTCTGCTTGATATTGGTTTATATGGTATTGATATTGGTTTTCTTTCTGCTTGTATATGGTATTGATATTGGTTTTCTTTCTGCTTGTATATGGTATTGATATTGGTTTTCTTTCTGCTTGTATATGGTATTGATATTGGTTTTCTTTCTGCTTGTATATGGTATTGATATTGGTTTTCTTTCTGCTTGTATATGGTATTGATATTGGTTTTCTTTCTGCTTTTCTATGGTATTGATATTGGTTTTCTTTCTGCTTGTATATGGTATTGATATTGGTTTTCTTTCTGCTTGTATATGGTATTGATATTGGTTTTCTTTCTGCTTGTATATGGTATTGATATTGGTTTTCTTTCTGCTTGTATATGGTATTGATATTGGTTTTCTGTAATTGATCTAATTCAAGGCTCATCTGTAAAAGAGACATTGGTCTCAGTATGACTCCCTGATCAAATAAAGGTTAAATAAAATAAATACATTTGTATTATTATTATATATATATATATTATTATTATAGCTCAAACTCATAAACCACCAAGGAAAAGTTGTGACAACTTTTCAAAAAACCTGCTGTGTGGAAAAAAAACGTGTTTACGTTGCATAGCCTAGGGACGTAGCTCAGCCGCGGAGAAGTTGTAATATAATTGGTATGCGACCTTACATTCCAAATTACACCCTTTTCGTTTTATAGTGCACTATGTTTAACCATAAGGATCTGGTTAAAGTGAGCGTACTAGCAATAGGGTACCATTTGGAACGTCGTAACTTCTGACTAAGCACAACTCGAGTCACATGTCGCGGCTGTTGGCTGGTCTCTCTAGACGAGTTGAC
>NW_024608077.1:27500-47827 GCF_018296145.1 Oncorhynchus tshawytscha
TTGTATTCTAAATGCCCTCTGATTGTATAGCAGTAGGCTACAGGGATTCTAAATGCCCTCTGATTGTATAGCAGTAGGCTGCAGGGATTCTAAATGCCCTCTGATTGTATAGCAGTAGGCTACAGGGATTCTAAATGCCCTCTGATTGTATAGCAGTAGGCTACAGGGATTCTAAATGCCCTCTGATTGTATAGCAGTAGGCTGCAGGGATTCTAAATGCCCTCTGATTGTACAGCAGTAGGCTGCAGGGATTCTAAATGCCCTCTGATTGTATAGCAGTAGGCTAAATGCCCTCTGATTGGGATTCTAAATGCCCTCTGATTGTATAGCAGTAGGCTACAGGGATTCTAAATGCCCTCTGATTGTATAGCAGTAGGCTACAGGGATTCTAAATGCCCTCTGATTGTATAGCAGTAGGCTACAGGGATTCTAAATGCCCTCTGATTGTATAGCAGTAGGCTACAGGGATTCTAAATGCCCTCTGATTGTATAGCAGTAGGCTACAGGGATTCTAAATGCCCTCTGATTGTATAGCAGTAGGCTACAGGGATTCTAAATGCCCTCTGATTGTATAGCAGTAGGCTACAGGGATTCTAAATGCACTCTGATTGTATAGCAGTAGGCTACAGGGATTCTAAATGCCCTCTGATTGTATAGCAGTAGGCTACAGGGATTCTAAATGCCCTCTGATTGTATAGCAGTAGGCTACAGGGATTCTAAATGCCCTCTGATTGTATTGCAGTAGGCTACAGGGATTCTAAATGCCCTCTGATTGTATTGCAGTAGGCTACAGGGATTCTAAATGCCTTCTGATTGTATAGCAGTAGGCTACAGGGATTCTAAATGCCCTCTGATTGTATAGCAGTAGGCTACAGGGATTCTAAATGCCCTCTGATTGTATTGCAGTAGGCTACAGGGATTCTAAATGCCCTCTGATTGTATAGCAGTAGGCTACAGGGATTCTAAATGCCCTCTGATTGTATTGCAGTAGGCTACAGGGATTCTAAATGCCCTCTGATTGTATAGCAGTAGGCTACAGGGATTCTAAATGCCCTCTGATTGTATTGCAGTAGGCTACAGGGATTCTAAATGCCCTCTGATTGTATAGCAGTAGGCTACAGGGATTCTAAATGCCCTCTGATTGTATAGCAGTAGGCTACAGGGATTCTAAATGCCCTCTGATTGTATAGCAGTAGGCTACAGGGATTCTAAATGCCCTCTGATTGTATAGCAGTAGGCTACAGGGATTCTAAATGCCCTCTGATTGTATAGCAGTAGGCTACAGGGATTCTAAATGCCCTCTGATTGTATAGCAGTAGGCTACAGGGATTCTAAATGCACTCTGATTGTATAGCAGTAGGCTACAGGGATTCTAAATGCCCTCTGATTGTATAGCAGTAGGCTACAGGGATTCTAAATGCCCTCTGATTGTATAGCAGTAGGCTACAGGGATTCTAAATGCCCTCTGATTTTATAGCAGTAGGCTACAGGGATTCTAAATGCCCTCTGATTGTATAGCAGTAGGCTACAGGGATTCTAAATGCCTTCTGATTGTATAGCAGTAGGCTACAGGGATTCTAAATGCCTTCTGATTGTATAGCAGTAGGCTACAGGGATTCTAAATGCCCTCTGATTGTATAGCAGTAGGCTACAGGGATTCTAAATGCCCTCTGATTGTATTGCAGTAGGCTACAGGGATTCTAAATGCCCTCTGATTGTATAGCAGTAGGCTACAGGGATTCTAAATGCCCTCTGATTGTATTGCAGTAGGCTACAGGGATTCTAAATGCCCTCTGATTGTATAGCAGTAGGCTACAGGGATTCTAAATGCCCTCTGATTGTATAGCAGTAGGCTACAGGGATTCTAAATGCCCTCTGATTGTATTGCAGTAGGCTACAGGGATTCTAAATGCCCTCTGATTGTATAGCAGTAGGCTACAGGTATTCTAAATGCCCTCTGATTGTATAGCAGTAGGCTACAGGGATTCTAAATGCCCTCTGATTGTATAGCAGTAGGCTGCAGGGATTCTAAATGCCCTCTGATTGTATAGCAGTAGGCTACAGGGATTCTAAATGCCTTCTGATTGTATAGCAGTAGGCTACAGGGATTCTAAATGCCTTCTGATTGTATAGCAGTAGGCTACAGGGATTCTAAATGCCCTCTGATTGTTGTATAGCAGTAGGCTACAGGGATTCTAAATGCCCTCTGATTGTATAGCAGTAGGCTGCAGGGATTCTAAATGCCCTCTGATTGTATAGCAGTAGGCTACAGGGATTCTAAATGCCCTCTGATTGTATTGCAGTAGGCTGCAGGGATTCTAAATGCCCTCTGATTGTATAGCAGTAGGCTGCAGGGATTCTAAATGCCCTCTGATTGTATTGCAGTAGGCTGCAGGGATTCTAAATGCCCTCTGATTGTATAGCAGTAGGCTACAGGGATTCTAAATGCCCTCTGATTGTATAGCAGTAGGCTACAGGTATTCTAAATGCCCTCTGATTGTATAGCAGTAGGCTACAGGTATTCTAAATGCCCTCTGATTGTATAGCAGTAGGCTACAGGTATTCTAAATGCACTCTGATTGTATTGCAGTAGGCTACAGGTATTCTAAATGCCCTCTGATTGTATAGCAGTAGGCTACAGGTATTCTAAATGCACTCTGATTGTATAGCAGTAGGCTACAGGTATTCTAAATGCCCTCTGATTGTATAGCAGTAGGCTACAGGTATTCTAAATGCACTCTGATTGTATAGCAGTAGGCTACAGGGATTCTAAATGCCCTCTGATTGTATAGCAGTAGGCTACAGGTATTCTAAATGCCCTCTGATTGTATAGCAGTAGGCTACAGGGATTCTAAATGCCCTCTGATTGTATAGCAGTAGGCTACAGGTATTCTAAATGCCCTCTGATTGTATTGCAGTAGGCTACAGGGATTCTAAATGCCCTCTGATTGTATAGCAGTAGGCTACAGGTATTCTAAATGCCCTCTGATTGTATAGCAGTAGGCTACAGGTATTCTAAATGCACTCTGATTGTATAGCAGTAGGCTACAGGTATTCTAAATGCCCTCTGATTGTATAGCAGTAGGCTACAGGTATTCTAAATGCACTCTGATTGTTTTTTTTACCAGATATCTTTCATGTTGTATTAGATAGTATTAGTTTTGAAAAACACTGCTAGTTTATAAATCTACTCTCTTATTCCCAGTCCTCAGGTTGCCACTCGTCTCCTGGCCCACAAGATCCAGTCTCCTCAGCAGAGAGAGGCTCTGCAGGCCCTCACAGTAAGATAACACACCATCATATTATTATACTATAGTAATAACTATATAATACTGTTGTAAAACCCCTCTACGTAACAGAAGATCCAGTCTCCTCAGCAGAGAGAGGCCCTTCAGGCCCTCACAGTAAGATAACACACCATCATATTATTATACTATAGTAATAACTATATAATACTGTTGTAAAACCCCTCTACGTAACAGAAGATCCAGTCTCCTCAGCAGAGAGAGGCTCTGCAGGCCCTCACAGTAAGATAACACACCATCATATTATTATACTATAGTAATAACTATATAATACTGTTGTAAAACCCCTCTACGTAACAGAAGATCCAGTCTCCTCAGCAGAGAGAGGCCCTTCAGGCCCTCACAGTAAGATAACACACCATCATATTATTATACTATAGTAATAACTATATAATACTGTTGTAAAACCCCTCTACGTAACAGAAGATCCAGTCTCCTCAGCAGAGAGAGGCCCTTCAGGCCCTCACAGTAAGATAACACACCATCATATTATTATACTATAGTAATAACTATATAATACTGTTGTAAAACCCCTCTACGTAACAGAAGATCCAGTCTCCTCAGCAGAGAGAGGCCCTTCAGGCCCTCACAGTAAGATAACACACCATCATATTATTATACTATAGTAATAACTATATAATACTGTTGTAAAACCCCTCTACGTAACAGAAGATCCAGTCTCCTCAGCAGAGAGAGGCCCTTCAGGCCCTCACAGTAAGATAACACACCATCATATTATTATACTATAGTAATAACTATATAATACTGTTGTAAAACCCCTCTACGTAACAGAAGATCCAGTCTCCTCAGCAGAGAGAGGCCCTTCAGGCCCTCACAGTAAGATAACACACCATCATATTATTATACTATAGTAATAACTATATAATACTGTTGTAAAACCCCCTACGTAACAGAAGATCCAGTCTCCTCAGCAGAGAGAGGCCCTTCAGGCCCTCACAGTAAGATAACACACCATCATATTATTATACTATAGTAATAACTATATAATACTGTTGTAAAACCCCTCTACGTAACAGAAGATCCAGTCTCCTCAGCAGAGAGAGGCCCTTCAGGCCCTCACAGTAAGATAACACACCATCATATTATTATACTATAGTAATAACTATATAATACTGTTGTAAAACCCCTCTACGTAACAGAAGATCCAGTCTCCTCAGCAGAGAGAGGCCCTTCAGGCCCTCACAGTAAGATAACACACCATCATATTATTATACTATAGTAATAACTATATAATACTGTTGTAAAACCCCTCTACGTAACAGAAGATCCAGTCTCCTCAGCAGAGAGAGGCCCTTCAGGCCCTCACAGTAAGATAACACACCATCATATTATTATACTATAGTAATAACTATATAATACTGTTGTAAAACCCCTCTACGTAACAGAAGATCCAGTCTCCTCAGCAGAGAGAGGCCCTTCAGGCCCTCACAGTAAGATAACACACCATCATATTATTATACTATAGTAATAACTATATAATACTGTTGTAAAACCCCTCTACGTAACAGAAGATCCAGTCTCCTCAGCAGAGAGAGGCCCTTCAGGCCCTCACAGTAAGATAACACACCATCATATTATTATACTATAGTAATAACTATATAATACTGTTGTAAAACCCCCTACGTAACAGAAGATCCAGTCTCCTCAGCAGAGAGAGGCCCTTCAGGCCCTCACAGTAAGATAACACACCATCATATTATTATACTATAGTAATAACTATATAATACTGTTGTAAAACCCCTCTACGTAACAGAAGATCCAGTCTCCTCAGCAGAGAGAGGCCCTTCAGGCCCTCACAGTAAGATAACACACCATCATATTATTATACTATAGTAATAACTATATAATACTGTTGTAAAACCCCCTACGTAACAGAAGATCCAGTCTCCTCAGCAGAGAGAGGCCCTTCAGGCCCTCACAGTAAGATAACACACCATCATATTATTATACTATAGTAATAACTATATAATACTGTTGTAAAACCCCTCTACGTAACAGAAGATCCAGTCTCCTCAGCAGAGAGAGGCCCTTCAGGCCCTCACAGTAAGATAACACACCATCATATTATTATACTATAGTAATAACTATATAATACTGTTGTAAAACCCTCTACGTAACAGAAGATCCAGTCTCCTCAGCAGAGAGAGGCCCTTCAGGCCCTCACAGTAAGATAACACACCATCATATTATTATACTATAGTAATAACTATATAATACTGTTGTAAAACCCCCTACGTAACAGAAGATCCAGTCTCCTCAGCAGAGAGAGGCCCTTCAGGCCCTCACAGTAAGATAACACACCATCATATTATTATACTATAGTAATAACTATATAATACTGTTGTAAAACCCTCTACGTAACAGAAGATCCAGTCTCCTCAGCAGAGAGAGGCCCTTCAGGCCCTCACAGTAAGATAACACACCATCATATTATTATACTATAGTAATAACTATATAATACTGTTGTAAAACCCTCTACGTAACAGAAGATCCAGTCTCCTCAGCAGAGAGAGGCCCTTCAGGCCCTCACAGTAAGATAACACACCATCATATTATTATACTATAGTAATAACTATATAATACTGTTGTAAAACCCCCTACGTAACAGAAGATCCAGTCTCCTCAGCAGAGAGAGGCCCTTCAGGCCCTCACAGTAAGATAACACACCATCATATTATTATACTATAGTAATAACTATATAATACTGTTGTAAAACCCCTCTACGTAACAGAAGATCCAGTCTCCTCAGCAGAGAGAGGCCCTTCAGGCCCTCACAGTAAGATAACACACCATCATATTATTATACTATAGTAATAACTATATAATACTGTTGTAAAACCCCTCTACGTAACAGAAGATCCAGTCTCCTCAGCAGAGAGAGGCCCTTCAGGCCCTCACAGTAAGATAACACACCATCATATTATTATACTATAGTAATAACTATATAATACTGTTGTAAAACCCCTACGTAACAGAAGATCCAGTCTCCTCAGCAGAGAGAGGCCCTTCAGGCCCTCACAGTAAGATAACACACCATCATATTATTATACTATAGTAATAACTATATAATACTGTTGTAAAACCCCCTACGTAACAGAAGATCCAGTCTCCTCAGCAGAGAGAGGCCCTTCAGGCCCTCACAGTAAGATAACACACCATCATATTATTATACTATAGTAATAACTATATAATACTGTTGTAAAACCCCTCTACGTAACAGAAGATCCAGTCTCCTCAGCAGAGAGAGGCCCTTCAGGCCCTCACAGTAAGATAACACACCATCATATTATTATACTATAGTAATAACTATATAATACTGTTGTAAAACCCCTCTACGTAACAGAAGATCCAGTCTCCTCAGCAGAGAGAGGCCCTTCAGGCCCTCACAGTAAGATAACACACCATCATATTATTATACTATAGTAATAACTATATAATACTGTTGTAAAACCCCTCTACGTAACAGAAGATCCAGTCTCCTCAGCAGAGAGAGGCCCTTCAGGCCCTCACAGTAAGATAACACACCATCATATTATTATACTATAGTAATAACTATATAATACTGTTGTAAAACCCCTCTACGTAACAGAAGATCCAGTCTCCTCAGCAGAGAGAGGCCCTTCAGGCCCTCACAGTAAGATAACACACCATCATATTATTATACTATAGTAATAACTATATAATACTGTTGTAAAACCCCCTACGTAACAGAAGATCCAGTCTCCTCAGCAGAGAGAGGCCCTTCAGGCCCTCACAGTAAGATAACACACCATCATATTATTATACTATAGTAATAACTATATAATACTGTTGTAAAACCCCCTACGTAACAGAAGATCCAGTCTCCTCAGCAGAGAGAGGCCCTTCAGGCCCTCACAGTAAGATAACACACCATCATATTATTATACTATAGTAATAACTATATAATACTGTTGTAAAACCCTCTACGTAACAGAAGATCCAGTCTCCTCAGCAGAGAGAGGCCCTTCAGGCCCTCACAGTAAGATAACACACCATCATATTATTATACTATAGTAATAACTATATAATACTGTTGTAAAACCCTCTACGTAACAGAAGATCCAGTCTCCTCAGCAGAGAGAGGCCCTTCAGGCCCTCACAGTAAGATAACACACCATCATATTATTATACTATAGTAATAACTATATAATACTGTTGTAAAACCCCTCTACGTAACAGAAGATCCAGTCTCCTCAGCAGAGAGAGGCCCTTCAGGCCCTCACAGTAAGATAACACACCATCATATTATTATACTATAGTAATAACTATATAATACTGTTGTAAAACCCTCTACGTAACAGAAGATCCAGTCTCCTCAGCAGAGAGAGGCCCTTCAGGCCCTCACAGTAAGATAACACACCATCATATTATTATACTATAGTAATAACTATATAATACTGTTGTAAAACCCCTCTACGTAACAGAAGATCCAGTCTCCTCAGCAGAGAGAGGCCCTTCAGGCCCTCACAGTAAGATAACACACCATCATATTATTATACTATAGTAATAACTATATAATACTGTTGTAAAACCCCTCTACGTAACAGAAGATCCAGTCTCCTCAGCAGAGAGAGGCCCTTCAGGCCCTCACAGTAAGATAACACACCATCATATTATTATACTATAGTAATAACTATATAATACTGTTGTAAAACCCCTCTACGTAACAGAAGATCCAGTCTCCTCAGCAGAGAGAGGCCCTTCAGGCCCTCACAGTAAGATAACACACCATCATATTATTATACTATAGTAATAACTATATAATACTGTTGTAAAACCCCTCTACGTAACAGAAGATCCAGTCTCCTCAGCAGAGAGAGGCCCTTCAGGCCCTCACAGTAAGATAACACACCATCATATTATTATACTATAGTAATAACTATATAATACTGTTGTAAAACCCCTCTACGTAACAGAAGATCCAGTCTCCTCAGCAGAGAGAGGCCCTTCAGGCCCTCACAGTAAGATAACACACCATCATATTATTATACTATAGTAATAACTATATAATACTGTTGTAAAACCCCTCTACGTAACAGAAGATCCAGTCTCCTCAGCAGAGAGAGGCCCTTCAGGCCCTCACAGTAAGATAACACACCATCATATTATTATACTATAGTAATAACTATATAATACTGTTGTAAAACCCCCTACGTAACAGAAGATCCAGTCTCCTCAGCAGAGAGAGGCCCTTCAGGCCCTCACAGTAAGATAACACACCATCATATTATTATACTATAGTAATAACTATATAATACTGTTGTAAAAACCCTCTACGTAACAGAAGATCCAGTCTCCTCAGCAGAGAGAGGCCCTTCAGGCCCTCACAGTAAGATAACACACCATCATATTATTATACTATAGTAATAACTATATAATACTGTTGTAAAACCCCTCTACGTAACAGAAGATCCAGTCTCCTCAGCAGAGAGAGGCCCTTCAGGCCCTCACAGTAAGATAACACACCATCATATTATTATACTATAGTAATAACTATATAATACTGTTGTAAAACCCCTCTACGTAACAGAAGATCCAGTCTCCTCAGCAGAGAGAGGCCCTTCAGGCCCTCACAGTAAGATAACACACCATCATATTATTATACTATAGTAATAACTATATAATACTGTTGTAAAACCCCTCTACGTAACAGAAGATCCAGTCTCCTCAGCAGAGAGAGGCCCTTCAGGCCCTCACAGTAAGATAACACACCATCATATTATTATACTATAGTAATAACTATATAATACTGTTGTAAAACCCTCTACGTAACAGAAGATCCAGTCTCCTCAGCAGAGAGAGGCCCTTCAGGCCCTCACAGTAAGATAACACACCATCATATTATTATACTATAGTAATAACTATATAATACTGTTGTAAAACCCCTCTACGTAACAGAAGATCCAGTCTCCTCAGCAGAGAGAGGCCCTTCAGGCCCTCACAGTAAGATAACACACCATCATATTATTATACTATAGTAATAACTATATAATACTGTTGTAAAACCCCTCTACGTAACAGAAGATCCAGTCTCCTCAGCAGAGAGAGGCCCTTCAGGCCCTCACAGTAAGATAACACACCATCATATTATTATACTATAGTAATAACTATATAATACTGTTGTAAAACCCCTCTACGTAACAGAAGATCCAGTCTCCTCAGCAGAGAGAGGCCCTTCAGGCCCTCACAGTAAGATAACACACCATCATATTATTATACTATAGTAATAACTATATAATACTGTTGTAAAACCCCTCTACGTAACAGAAGATCCAGTCTCCTCAGCAGAGAGAGGCCCTTCAGGCCCTCACAGTAAGATAACACACCATCATATTATTATACTATAGTAATAACTATATAATACTGTTGTAAAACCCCTCTACGTAACAGAAGATCCAGTCTCCTCAGCAGAGAGAGGCCCTTCAGGCCCTCACAGTAAGATAACACACCATCATATTATTATACTATAGTAATAACTATATAATACTGTTGTAAAACCCCTCTACGTAACAGAAGATCCAGTCTCCTCAGCAGAGAGAGGCCCTTCAGGCCCTCACAGTAAGATAACACACCATCATATTATTATACTATAGTAATAACTATATAATACTGTTGTAAAACCCCTCTACGTAACAGAAGATCCAGTCTCCTCAGCAGAGAGAGGCCCTTCAGGCCCTCACAGTAAGATAACACACCATCATATTATTATACTATAGTAATAACTATATAATACTGTTGTAAAACCCCTCTACGTAACAGAAGATCCAGTCTCCTCAGCAGAGAGAGGCCCTTCAGGCCCTCACAGTAAGATAACACACCATCATATTATTATACTATAGTAATAACTATATAATACTGTTGTAAAACCCCTCTACGTAACAGAAGATCCAGTCTCCTCAGCAGAGAGAGGCCCTTCAGGCCCTCACAGTAAGATAACACACCATCATATTATTATACTATAGTAATAACTATATAATACTGTTGTAAAACCCCTCTACGTAACAGAAGATCCAGTCTCCTCAGCAGAGAGAGGCCCTTCAGGCCCTCACAGTAAGATAACACACCATCATATTATTATACTATAGTAATAACTATATAATACTGTTGTAAAACCCCTCTACGTAACAGAAGATCCAGTCTCCTCAGCAGAGAGAGGCCCTTCAGGCCCTCACAGTAAGATAACACACCATCATATTATTATACTATAGTAATAACTATATAATACTGTTGTAAAACCCTCTACGTAACAGAAGATCCAGTCTCCTCAGCAGCAGAGAGAGGCCCTTCAGGCCCTCACAGTAAGATAACACACCATCATATTATTATACTATAGTAATAACTATATAATACTGTTGTAAAACCCCCTACGTAACAGAAGATCCAGTCTCCTCAGCAGAGAGAGGCCCTTCAGGCCCTCACAGTAAGATAACACACCATCATATTATTATACTATAGTAATAACTATATAATACTGTTGTAAAACCCCTCTACGTAACAGAAGATCCAGTCTCCTCAGCAGAGAGAGGCCCTTCAGGCCCTCACAGTAAGATAACACACCATCATATTATTATACTATAGTAATAACTATATAATACTGTTGTAAAACCCCCTACGTAACAGAAGATCCAGTCTCCTCAGCAGAGAGGCCCTTCAGGCCCTCACAGTAAGATAACACACCATCATATTATTATACTATAGTAATAACTATATAATACTGTTGTAAAACCCCTCTACGTAACAGAAGATCCAGTCTCCTCAGCAGAGAGAGGCCCTTCAGGCCCTCACAGTAAGATAACACACCATCATATTATTATACTATAGTAATAACTATATAATACTGTTGTAAAACCCCTCTACGTAACAGAAGATCCAGTCTCCTCAGCAGAGAGAGGCCCTTCAGGCCCTCACAGTAAGATAACACACCATCATATTATTATACTATAGTAATAACTATATAATACTGTTGTAAAACCCCTACGTAACAGAAGATCCAGTCTCCTCAGCAGAGAGAGGCCCTTCAGGCCCTCACAGTAAGATAACACACCATCATATTATTATACTATAGTAATAACTATATAATACTGTTGTAAAACCCCCTACGTAACAGAAGATCCAGTCTCCTCAGCAGAGAGAGGCCCTTCAGGCCCTCACAGTAAGATAACACACCATCATATTATTATACTATAGTAATAACTATATAATACTGTTGTAAAACCCCTCTACGTAACAGAAGATCCAGTCTCCTCAGCAGAGAGAGGCCCTTCAGGCCCTCACAGTAAGATAACACACCATCATATTATTATACTATAGTAATAACTATATAATACTGTTGTAAAACCCCCTACGTAACAGAAGATCCAGTCTCCTCAGCAGAGAGAGGCCCTTCAGGCCCTCACAGTAAGATAACACACCATCATATTATTATACTATAGTAATAACTATATAATACTGTTGTAAAACCCCCTACGTAACAGAAGATCCAGTCTCCTCAGCAGAGAGAGGCCCTTCAGGCCCTCACAGTAAGATAACACACCATCATATTATTATACTATAGTAATAACTATATAATACTGTTGTAAAACCCCCTACGTAACAGAAGATCCAGTCTCCTCAGCAGAGAGAGGCCCTTCAGGCCCTCACAGTAAGATAACACACCATCATATTATTATACTATAGTAATAACTATATAATACTGTTGTAAAACCCCTCTACGTAACAGAAGATCCAGTCTCCTCAGCAGAGAGAGGCCCTTCAGGCCCTCACAGTAAGATAACACACCATCATATTATTATACTATAGTAATAACTATATAATACTGTTGTAAAACCCCTCTACGTAACAGAAGATCCAGTCTCCTCAGCAGAGAGAGGCCCTTCAGGCCCTCACAGTAAGATAACACACCATCATATTATTATACTATAGTAATAACTATATAATACTGTTGTAAAACCCCTCTACGTAACAGAAGATCCAGTCTCCTCAGCAGAGAGAGGCCCTTCAGGCCCTCACAGTAAGATAACACACCATCATATTATTATACTATAGTAATAACTATATAATACTGTTGTAAAACCCCTCTACGTAACAGAAGATCCAGTCTCCTCAGCAGAGAGAGGCCCTTCAGGCCCTCACAGTAAGATAACACACCATCATATTATTATACTATAGTAATAACTATATAATACTGTTGTAAAACCCCTCTACGTAACAGAAGATCCAGTCTCCTCAGCAGAGAGAGGCCCTTCAGGCCCTCACAGTAAGATAACACACCATCATATTATTATACTATAGTAATAACTATATAATACTGTTGTAAAACCCCTCTACGTAACAGAAGATCCAGTCTCCTCAGCAGAGAGAGGCCCTTCAGGCCCTCACAGTAAGATAACACACCATCATATTATTATACTATAGTAATAACTATATAATACTGTTGTAAAACCCCTCTACGTAACAGAAGATCCAGTCTCCTCAGCAGAGAGAGGCCCTTCAGGCCCTCACAGTAAGATAACACACCATCATATTATTATACTATAGTAATAACTATATAATACTGTTGTAAAACCCCTCTACGTAACAGAAGATCCAGTCTCCTCAGCAGAGAGAGGCCCTTCAGGCCCTCACAGTAAGATAACACACCATCATATTATTATACTATAGTAATAACTATATAATACTGTTGTAAAACCCCTCTACGTAACAGAAGATCCAGTCTCCTCAGCAGAGAGAGGCCCTTCAGGCCCTCACAGTAAGATAACACACCATCATATTATTATACTATAGTAATAACTATATAATACTGTTGTAAAACCCCTCTACGTAACAGAAGATCCAGTCTCCTCAGCAGAGAGAGGCCCTTCAGGCCCTCACAGTAAGATAACACACCATCATATTATTATACTATAGTAATAACTATATAATACTGTTGTAAAACCCCTCTACGTAACAGAAGATCCAGTCTCCTCAGCAGAGAGAGGCCCTTCAGGCCCTCACAGTAAGATAACACACCATCATATTATTATACTATAGTAATAACTATATAATACTGTTGTAAAACCCTCTACGTAACAGAAGATCCAGTCTCCTCAGCAGAGAGAGGCCCTTCAGGCCCTCACAGTAAGATAACACACCATCATATTATTATACTATAGTAATAACTATATAATACTGTTGTAAAACCCCTCTACGTAACAGAAGATCCAGTCTCCTCAGCAGAGAGAGGCCCTTCAGGCCCTCACAGTAAGATAACACACCATCATATTATTATACTATAGTAATAACTATATAATACTGTTGTAAAACCCTCTACGTAACAGAAGATCCAGTCTCCTCAGCAGAGAGAGGCCCTTCAGGCCCTCACAGTAAGATAACACACCATCATATTATTATACTATAGTAATAACTATATAATACTGTTGTAAAACCCTCTACGTAACAGAAGATCCAGTCTCCTCAGCAGAGAGAGGCCCTTCAGGCCCTCACAGTAAGATAACACACCATCATATTATTATACTATAGTAATAACTATATAATACTGTTGTAAAACCCCTCTACGTAACAGAAGATCCAGTCTCCTCAGCAGAGAGAGGCCCTTCAGGCCCTCACAGTAAGATAACACACCATCATATTATTATACTATAGTAATAACTATATAATACTGTTGTAAAACCCCTCTACGTAACAGAAGATCCAGTCTCCTCAGCAGAGAGAGGCCCTTCAGGCCCTCACAGTAAGATAACACACCATCATATTATTATACTATAGTAATAACTATATAATACTGTTGTAAAACCCCTCTACGTAACAGAAGATCCAGTCTCCTCAGCAGAGAGAGGCCCTTCAGGCCCTCACAGTAAGATAACACACCATCATATTATTATACTATAGTAATAACTATATAATACTGTTGTAAAACCCCTCTACGTAACAGAAGATCCAGTCTCCTCAGCAGAGAGAGGCCCTTCAGGCCCTCACAGTAAGATAACACACCATCATATTATTATACTATAGTAATAACTATATAATACTGTTGTAAAACCCCTCTACGTAACAGAAGATCCAGTCTCCTCAGCAGAGAGAGGCCCTTCAGGCCCTCACAGTAAGATAACACACCATCATATTATTATACTATAGTAATAACTATATAATACTGTTGTAAAACCCCTCTACGTAACAGAAGATCCAGTCTCCTCAGCAGAGAGAGGCCCTTCAGGCCCTCACAGTAAGATAACACACCATCATATTATTATACTATAGTAATAACTATATAATACTGTTGTAAAACCCTCTACGTAACAGAAGATCCAGTCTCCTCAGCAGAGAGAGGCCCTTCAGGCCCTCACAGTAAGATAACACACCATCATATTATTATACTATAGTAATAACTATATAATACTGTTGTAAAACCCCTCTACGTAACAGAAGATCCAGTCTCCTCAGCAGAGAGAGGCCCTTCAGGCCCTCACAGTAAGATAACACACCATCATATTATTATACTATAGTAATAACTATATAATACTGTTGTAAAACCCCTCTACGTAACAGAAGATCCAGTCTCCTCAGCAGAGAGAGGCCCTTCAGGCCCTCACAGTAAGATAACACACCATCATATTATTATACTATAGTAATAACTATATAATACTGTTGTAAAACCCCTCTACGTAACAGAAGATCCAGTCTCCTCAGCAGAGAGAGGCCCTTCAGGCCCTCACAGTAAGATAACACACCATCATATTATTATACTATAGTAATAACTATATAATACTGTTGTAAAACCCCTCTACGTAACAGAAGATCCAGTCTCCTCAGCAGAGAGAGGCCCTTCAGGCCCTCACAGTAAGATAACACACCATCATATTATTATACTATAGTAATAACTATATAATACTGTTGTAAAACCCCTCTACGTAACAGAAGATCCAGTCTCCTCAGCAGAGAGAGGCCCTTCAGGCCCTCACAGTAAGATAACACACCATCATATTATTATACTATAGTAATAACTATATAATACTGTTGTAAACCCCTCTACGTAACAGAAGATCCAGTCTCCTCAGCAGAGAGAGGCCCTTCAGGCCCTCACAGTAAGATAACACACCATCATATTATTATACTATAGTAATAACTATATAATACTGTTGTAAAACCCCTCTACGTAACAGAAGATCCAGTCTCCTCAGCAGAGAGAGGCCCTTCAGGCCCTCACAGTAAGATAACACACCATCATATTATTATACTATAGTAATAACTATATAATACTGTTGTAAAACCCCTCTACGTAACAGAAGATCCAGTCTCCTCAGCAGAGAGAGGCCCTTCAGGCCCTCACAGTAAGATAACACACCATCATATTATTATACTATAGTAATAACTATATAATACTGTTGTAAAACCCCTCTACGTAACAGAAGATCCAGTCTCCTCAGCAGAGAGAGGCCCTTCAGGCCCTCACAGTAAGATAACACACCATCATATTATTATACTATAGTAATAACTATATAATACTGTTGTAAAACCCCTCTACGTAACAGAAGATCCAGTCTCCTCAGCAGAGAGAGGCCCTTCAGGCCCTCACAGTAAGATAACACACCATCATATTATTATACTATAGTAATAACTATATAATACTGTTGTAAAACCCCTCTACGTAACAGAAGATCCAGTCTCCTCAGCAGAGAGAGGCCCTTCAGGCCCTCACAGTAAGATAACACACCATCATATTATTATACTATAGTAATAACTATATAATACTGTTGTAAAACCCCTCTACGTAACAGAAGATCCAGTCTCCTCAGCAGAGAGAGGCCCTTCAGGCCCTCACAGTAAGATAACACACCATCATATTATTATACTATAGTAATAACTATATAATACTGTTGTAAAACCCCTACGTAACAGAAGATCCAGTCTCCTCAGCAGAGAGAGGCCCTTCAGGCCCTCACAGTAAGATAACACACCATCATATTATTATACTATAGTAATAACTATATAATACTGTTGTAAAACCCCTCTACGTAACAGAAGATCCAGTCTCCTCAGCAGAGAGGCCCTTCAGGCCCTCACAGTAAGATAACACACCATCATATTATTATACTATAGTAATAACTATATAATACTGTTGTAAAACCCCTCTACGTAACAGAAGATCCAGTCTCCTCAGCAGAGAGAGGCCCTTCAGGCCCTCACAGTAAGATAACACACCATCATATTATTATACTATAGTAATAACTATATAATACTGTTGTAAAACCCCTCTACGTAACAGAAGATCCAGTCTCCTCAGCAGAGAGAGGCCCTTCAGGCCCTCACAGTAAGATAACACACCATCATATTATTATACTATAGTAATAACTATATAATACTGTTGTAAAACCCCTCTACGTAACAGAAGATCCAGTCTCCTCAGCAGAGAGAGGCCCTTCAGGCCCTCACAGTAAGATAACACACCATCATATTATTATACTATAGTAATAACTATATAATACTGTTGTAAAACCCCTCTACGTAACAGAAGATCCAGTCTCCTCAGCAGAGAGAGGCCCTTCAGGCCCTCACAGTAAGATAACACACCATCATATTATTATACTATAGTAATAACTATATAATACTGTTGTAAAACCCCTCTACGTAACAGAAGATCCAGTCTCCTCAGCAGAGAGAGGCCCTTCAGGCCCTCACAGTAAGATAACACACCATCATATTATTATACTATAGTAATAACTATATAATACTGTTGTAAAACCCTCTACGTAACAGAAGATCCAGTCTCCTCAGCAGAGAGAGGCCCTTCAGGCCCTCACAGTAAGATAACACACCATCATATTATTATACTATAGTAATAACTATATAATACTGTTGTAAAACCCCTCTACGTAACAGAAGATCCAGTCTCCTCAGCAGAGAGAGGCCCTTCAGGCCCTCACAGTAAGATAACACACCATCATATTATTATACTATAGTAATAACTATATAATACTGTTGTAAAACCCCTCTACGTAACAGAAGATCCAGTCTCCTCAGCAGAGAGAGGCCCTTCAGGCCCTCACAGTAAGATAACACACCATCATATTATTATACTATAGTAATAACTATATAATACTGTTGTAAAACCCCTCTACGTAACAGAAGATCCAGTCTCCTCAGCAGAGAGAGGCCCTTCAGGCCCTCACAGTAAGATAACACACCATCATATTATTATACTATAGTAATAACTATATAATACTGTTGTAAAACCCTCTACGTAACAGAAGATCCAGTCTCCTCAGCAGAGAGAGGCCCTTCAGGCCCTCACAGTAAGATAACACACCATCATATTATTATACTATAGTAATAACTATATAATACTGTTGTAAAACCCCTCTACGTAACAGAAGATCCAGTCTCCTCAGCAGAGAGAGGCCCTTCAGGCCCTCACAGTAAGATAACACACCATCATATTATTATACTATAGTAATAACTATATAATACTGTTGTAAAACCCCTCTACGTAACAGAAGATCCAGTCTCCTCACAGTAAGATAACACACCATCATATTATTATACTATAGTAATAACTATAAGATATGAAGGAAATGCATTGTGTGGCTTCTCTTGGTTCTTGTGGGTTCTGTCACGTGAAGGAGCGCCCAGGGTTTCACGCGTTGCTAGCTAGTGAAGCGAGAGAGAGAACTGGAACTAGAGTAAAGAGAGAGAGAGAGAACTGGAACTAGAGTAAAGAGAGAGAGAGAGAACTAGAACTAGAGTAAAGAGGGAGAGAGAGAGACCTGGAACTAGAGTAAAGAGAGAGAGAGAGAACTAGAACTAGAGTAAAGAGAGAGAGAGAGAACTAGAACTAGAGTAAAAAGAGAGAGAGAGAACTAGAACTAGAGTAAAAGAGAGAGAGAGAACTGGAACTAGAGTAAAAAGAGAGAGAGAGAACTAGAACTAGAGTAAAGAGAGAGAGAGAGAGAACTGGAACTAGAGTAAAAAGAGAGAGAGAGAGAACTGGAACTAGAGTAAAGAGAGAGAGAGAGAGAACTGGAACTAGAGTAAAGAGAGAGAGAGAGAACTAGAACTAGAGTAAAGAGAGAGAGAGAACTAGAACTAGAGTAAAGAGTAAAGAGGAGAGAGAGAGACCTGGAACTAGAGTAAAGAGAGAGAGAGAGAGAACTGGAACTAGAGTAAAGAGAGAGAGAGAGAACTGGAACTAGAGTAAAGAGAGAGAGAGAGAACTAGAACTAGAGTAAAGAGAGAGAGAGAGAACTGGAACTAGAGTAAAGAGAGACTAGAACTAGAGTAAAGAGAGGAGAGAGTAAAGAGAGACCTGGGAGAGAGAGAGACCTGGAACTAGAGTAAAGAGAGAGAGAGAGAGAACTGGAACTAGAGTAAAAGAGAGAGAGAGAGAACTGGAACTAGAGTAAAGAGAGAGAGAGAACTGGAACTAGAGTAAAGAGAGAGAGAGAGAACTAGAACTAGAGTAAAGAGAGAGAGAGAGAACTGGAACTAGAGTAAAGAGAGAGAGAGAGAACTAGAACTAGAGTAAAGAGAGAGAGAGAGAACTAGAACTAGAGT
Organism: Oncorhynchus tshawytscha; assembly: GCF_018296145.1. NCBI lineage: Eukaryota > Metazoa > Chordata > Actinopteri > Salmoniformes > Salmonidae > Oncorhynchus > Oncorhynchus tshawytscha. Next base: position 46,394 of record NW_024608077.1, read on the forward strand.
AAAGAGAGAGAGAGAGAACTGGAACTAGAGTAAAGAGAGAGAGAGAGAACTAGAACTAGAGTAAAGAGGGAGAGAGAGAACTAGAACTAGAGTAAAGAGAGAGAGAGAGAACTAGAACTAGAGTAAAGAGAGAGAGAGAGAACTAGAACTAGAGTAAAGAGAGAGAGAGAGAACTGGAACTAGAGTAAAGAGAGAGAGAGAGAACTGGAACTAGAGTAAAGAGAGAGAGAGAACTAGAACTAGAGTAAAGAGAGAGAGAGAAGAACTAGAGTAAAAAGAGAGAGAGAGAGAACTAGAGTAAAGAGAGAGAGAGAACTGGAACTAGAGTAAAGAGAGAGAGAGAGAACTGGAACTAGAGTAAAAGAGAGAGAGAGAACTAGAACTAGAAAGAGAGAGAAGAACTAGAGTAAAGAGAGAGAGAGAACTGGAACTAGAGTAGAGAGAGAGAGAGAGAACTGGAGTAAAGAGAGAGAGAGAACTGGAACTAGAGTAGAGAGAGAGAGAGAACTGGAACTAGAGTAAAGAGAGAGAGAGAACTAGAACTAGAGTAAAAGAGAGAGAGAGAACTGGAACTAGAGTAAAGAGAGAGAGAGAAGAACTAGAGTAAAAGAGAGAGAGAGAACTGGAACTAGAGTAGAGAGAGAGAGAGAGAACTGGAACTAGAGTAAAAGAGAGAGAGAGAACTAGAACTAGAGTAAAGAGAGAGAGAGAACTGGAACTAGAGTAAAAGAGAGAGAGAGAACTGGAACTAGAGTAAAGAGAGAGAGAGAACTGGAACTAGAGTAAAGAGAGAGAGAGAGAACTGGAACTAGAGTAAAGAGAGAGAGAGAACTGGAACTAGAGTAAAGAGAGAGAGAGAACTGGAACTAGAGTAAAGAGAGAGAGAGAGAACTGGAACTAGAGTAAAGAGAGAGAGAGAGAACTAGAACTAGAGTAAAGAGAGAGAGAGAACTGGAACTAGAGTAAAGAGAGAGAGAGAGAACTGGAACTAGAGTAAAAAGAGAGAGAGAGAACTAGAACTAGAGTAAAGAGAGAGAGAGAACTGGAACTAGAGTAAAGAGAGAGAGAGAACTAGAACTAGAGTAAAGAGAGAGAGAGAGTACTGGAACTAGAGTAAAAGAGAGAGAGAGAGAGAGAACTAGAACTAGAGTAAAGAGAGAGAGAGAACTGGAACTAGAGTAAAGAGAGAGAGAGAGAGAACTGGAACTAGAGTAAAAAGAGAGAGAGAGAACTGGAACTAGAGTAAAGAGAGAGAGAGAACTGGAACTAGAGTAAAAGAGAGAGAGAGAACTGGAACTAGAGTAAAGAGAGAGAGAGAACTGGAACTAGAGTAAAGAGAGAGAGAGAGAGAGAGAACTGGAACCAGAGTAAAGAGAGAGAGAACTGGAACCAGAGTAAAGAGAGAGAGAACTGGAACTAGAGTAAAGAGAGAGA
>NW_024608078.1:0-47860 GCF_018296145.1 Oncorhynchus tshawytscha
CTGTACTCTATCATCGACTGCATCCTTATGTAATACATGTATCACTAGCCACTTTAACTATGCCACTTTGTTTACATACTCATCTCATATGTATATACTGTACTCGATATCAGCTACTGTATCTTGCCTATGCTGCTCTGTACCATCACTCATTCATATATCCTTATGTACATATTCTTTATCCCCTTACTGTAACGGTTTTCTAGTGGTGATGAAGGAGAGTCGGACCAAACTGCAGCGTGTCGATTGCGATCCATATTTATTAAACAAAACGTAAACACGACTAAACACTAAACACTACAAAACAATAAACGTAATAAACCGAAAACAGCCTATCTAGTGCAAACTAACAGAGAGTACAAGTAAGACACTAAGGACAATCACCCACGACAAACTCAAAGAATATGGCTGCCTAAATATGGTTCCCAATCAGAGACAACGATAAGCACCTGCCTCTGATTGAGAACCACTCCAGACAGCCATAGACCTTGCTAGACAACCCACTAAGCTACAATCCCAATACCACCACCAAAACCCCAAGACAAACACACCACAATTACAAAAACCCCATGCCACACCCTGGCCTGACCAAATACATAAAGATAAACACAAAATACTTTGACCAGGGCGTGACAGAACCCCCTAAGGTGCGGACTCCCGAACGCACCTCAAAACAATAGGGAGGGTCCGGGTGGGCGTCTGTCCATGGTGGCGGCTCCGGCGCGGGACGTGGACCCCACTCCTTTAATGTCTTAGTCCCTCTCCCTTCGTCCCTGGATAGTCCACCCTCGCCGCCGACCATGGCCTAGTAGTCCCCACCCAGAACCCCACTGGACTGAGGAGCAGATCGGGACTGAAGGACAGCTCGGGACCGAGGCAGCTCGGGACTGAGGGGAAGCTCGGGAGTGAGAGAAAGCTCAGGAGTGAGAGAAAGCTCAGGAGTGAGAGAAAGCTCAGGAGTGAGAGGAAGCTCAGGAGTGAGAGGAAGCTCAGGAGTGAGAGGAAGCTCAGGAGTGAGAGGAAGCTCAGGAGTGAGAGGAAGCTCAGGAGTGAGAGGAAGCTCAGGAGTGAGAGGAAGCTCAGGAGTGAGAGGAAGCTCAGGCAGGTAGATAGATCTACCAGCTCCTGGCTGGCTGGTGGTTTCAGCAGATCCTGGCTGACTGGCAGATCCTGGCTGACTGGCAGATCCTGGCTGACTGGCAGATCTGGAAGAGTCTGGTTGACTGGCAGATCTGGAAGAGTCTGGTTGACTGGCAGATCTGGAAGAGTCTGGTTGACTGGCAGATCTGGCGGCGCTGGGCAGACTGGCGGCGCTGGGCAGACTGGCGGCGCTGGGCAGACTGGCGATGCTGGGCAGACTGGCGGCGCTGGGCAGACTGGCGGCGCTGGGCATACTGGCGGTGCTGGGCAGACTGACGACGCTGGGCAGACTGACGACGCTGGGCAGACTGACGACGCTGGGCAGACTGACGACGCTGGGCAGACTGGCGATGCTGGGCAGACTGGCGTGCTGGGCAGACTGACGGCGCTGGGCAGACTGGCGACGCTGGGCAGACTGGCGACGCTGGGCAGACTGGCGATGCTGGGCAGACTGACGGCGCTGGGCAGACTGGCGACGCTGGGCAGACTGGGGGCACTGGCGGCGCTGGGCAGACTGGCGGCACTAGCTGCTCCATATAGGCTGACAGCTCTGGCGGCTTCTTACAGACTGACCGCTCTGGCGGCTCCGTGCTGACTGGCAGCTCCTTGCAGACTGGCAGCTCCTTACAGACTGGCAGCTCCGTGCAGACTGACAGCTCCGTGCAGACTGACAGCTCCTTGCAGACTGGCAGCTCCATGCAGACTGGCAGCTCCATGCAGACTGGCAGCTCCATGCAGACTGGCTGCTCCATGCAGACTGGCTGCTCCATGCAGACTGACAGCTCTGGCTGCTTCATGCAGACTGACATCTCTGGCTGCTCCATGTAGACTGGCTGCTTCATGCAGACTGGCAGCTCGGGCTGCTTCATGTAGACTGACAGCTCTGGCTGCTCCATGCGGACTGACAGCTCTGGCTGCTCCATGTAGACTGACTGCTTCATGCAGACTGGCAGCTCGGGCTGCTTCATGTAGACTGACAGCTCTGGCTGCTCCATGCAGACTGACAGCTCTGACTGTTCCATGCAGACTGACAGCTCTGGCTGCTTCATGCAGACTGGCAGCTCTGGCTGCTCCATGTAGACTGGCTGCTTCATGCAGACTGGCAGCTCGGGCTGCTTCATGTAGACTGACAGCTCTGGCTGCTCCTTGCAGACTGGCAGCTCCATGCAGACTGGTAGCTCTGGCTGCTCCATGCAGACTGACAGCTCTGGCTGCTTCATGCAGACTGGCAGCTCTGGCTGCTCCATGCAGACTGGCAGCTCTGGCTGCTCCATGCAGACTGACAGCTCTGGCTGCTCCATGCAGACTGGCTGCTTCATGCAGACTGGCAGCTCTGGCTGCTCCATGCAGACTGACATCTCTGGCTGCTCCATGCAGACTGACAGCTCTGGCTGCTCCTTGCAGACTGGCAGCTCTGGCTGCTCCATGCAGACTGACAGCTCTGGCTGCTCCATGCAGACTGACATCTCTGGCTGCTCCATGCAGACTGACATCTCTGGCTGCTCCATGCAGACTGACATCTCTGGCTGCTCCATGCAGACTGACATCTCTGGCTGCTCTATGCGGACTGACAGCTCTGGCTGCTCTATGCGGACTGACAGCTCTGGCTGCTCCATGCAGGCTGGCAGCTCTGGCTTCTCCATGCAGGCTGGCAGCTCTGGCTGCGCTGAACAGGCGGGAGACTCCGGCAGCGTAGGAGAGGAGAAAGGCTCTGGCTGCGCTAAACAGGCGGGAGGCTCCGGCAGCGCTGTAGAGGAGGAAGGCTCTGGCTGCGCTGAACAGGCGGGAGGATCCGGCAGCGCTGTAGAGGAGAAAGGCTCTGGCTGCGCTAAACAGGCGGGAGACTCCAGCAGCGCAGGAGAGGAGAAAAGCGCTGGCTGCGCTGAACAGGCAAGGCACACTGAAGGCCTGGTGCATGGTGCTGGAACTGGTGGTACTGGATCGAGGACACGCACAGGAAGCCTGGAGCGGGGAGCTGCTACCGGAGGACTGGAGTGTGGAGGTAGCACAGGATGGGCTAGACCGTGAAGGCGTACTGGAGATCTTGAGAGCAGTGTTGGCACAGGATGTGCAAGGCTAGGGATGTGCACAGGAGGCCTGGTGCGTGAGGCTGGCACCAACTTCACCAGCCGACTAACACGCACCTCAGGACGAGTATGGAGCGCTAACCCAGGTGCCATCAAATCCCCAACACGTTCCGTCGGGCGAATTCCATGCAAAAAGCACCAACACAGCAACTCCCTCATTTCTCTCTCCTCCAATTTCCCCATTAACTCCTTCACAGTCTCTGGTTCTGGTCTCCTCCTTGGCTCCTCACGATAAACAGGGAGAGTTGGCTCAGGTCTGACTCCTGACTCTGCCACACTCTCCCTGAGCCCCCAAGAAATTTTGGGGCTGATTCTCAGGCTTCCATCCGCTACGCCGTGCTGCCTCCTCATATCTGCGCCTCTCAGCTTTCGCCGCCTCCAGTTCTTCCTTGGGGCGGCGATATTCTCCAGGCTGAGCCCAGGGTCCTTTACCGTCCAGTTCTTCCTCCCATGTCCATTTCTCCAGGTGGTGCAGCCTCTCCCACTGCAGCTGCTGCTGCTCCTGCTGCTGCTGCCTCTGTTGCCTCTCCTGTGGTTCCTGCCTGTTAACACGCTGCTTGGTCCGTTGGTGGTGGGTGATTCTGTAACGGTTTTCTAGTGGTGATGAAGGAGAGTCGGACCAAACTGCAGCGTGTCGATTGCGATCCATATTTATTAAACAAAACGTAAACACGACTAAACACTAAACACTACAAAACAATAAACGTAATGAAAACCGAAAACAGCCTATCTAGTGCAAACTAACAGAGAGTACAAGTAAGACACTAAGGACAATCACCCACGACAAACTCAAAGAATATGGCTGCCTAAATATGGTTCCCAATCAGAGACAACGATAAGCACCTGCCTCTGATTGAGAACCACTCCAGACAGCCATAGACCTTGCTAGACAACCCACTAAGCTACAATCCCAATACCACCACCAAAACCCCAAGACAAACACACCACAATTACAAAAACCCCATGCCACACCCTGGCCTGACCAAATACATAAAGATAAACACAAAATACTTTGACCAGGGCGTGACACTTACACTGTGTATAAGACAGTTTTGGAATTGTTAGTTAGATTACTTGTTGGTTATTACTGCATTGTCGGAACTAGAAGCACAAGCATTTCGCTACACTCGCATTAACATCTGCTAACCATGTGTATGTGACATAAAATTTGATTTGATATGAAATCAGTCAACTACATCAGTACTGACTTACTATTCATGTATGTGGTAAATAAGTAGTGAAAAACATTGAGTAGAACTTGGAAGGTAGTGATGAATAGTAAGGTAGTTGCCTGGTGATTAGCGGGTTGGGCCAATAACTGAAAGGATCAAATCCCCGAGCTGACAAGGCAAAAATCAGTTCACCTAGTGTCCCTATCCCTTAGACAGCACAACAGTTTTTGTTTAAATCACTTTGGTACTGTTTTCACAAGTATGTGATACATTTTCACAACTCTTAGTACAAAACTCCAAACTGGTCACACGTCTTTCATTCAAAACGTGTCATTGTGCATTCATTTGGATTGTAAAACATCTCACCACACAACCATTGATTCAAAATATGTTTATTGTGAAATGTAATGAGAACATTGGTTTAATAACCAACACTATATGTAATTATATATTTTCAATTTAGTCATTTTAACTACCAGTTAATCCAGTGATTTGATTAATCCAGTTAATCCAATCAAATCACCCTTAGAAGTGCTGAAAGTGATATGCTACAGTGCTGCAAATTACATTTCACATTAGACAATACACTTATATTGCCCAACAAAATTGACAGAATCTACAATTTCCATAATATCTATCCAATGTGTCATCAAAGGTGTGCTCAATGAAGACATCCTCTACAATTATTAATGCAAAAAAACATTTCAGGTATAATTGCAAAAGGTGTCTGTAAGCTGTCTGTAATCAAAGGTAAGAAGTTTAGAAACAAATGAAATGAATAAAAATAAAACGTTTAGCACACATTCATTTGAATCAAGCCTGTCTTGAGCATCTGGCCATACATTCTAATCTACATCACAGGGAATGACCTCATTGTTTATGTGCCACGGGAAACACCTTTTGACATGGCGAATCCAAGCTTGACATTGGTCTGCATTGAACCTGTGCAACCTGACATTGTCCCACACAATGACATAGGTGACCCCTTCACCTTGACAGGTCTGCTCAATTCCCTTGAGAAACACAATGAGGTGTTCAGTGTTGTATGATCCAAGTAATGGCCTACGTCCTACTACACCATCTTTAGAGATCGCTGCGCACATGGAGATGTTTCCCCCACGTTGTCCAGGCGCTTGGACGGTCACCCGTTGGCCGATGAGTTTTGGCCAGGTTGAATCGTGCTTCATCAACAAAGATATACTTGTGATGGTTTACAGCAGCATCAAGCACCGTCACCCTCTAAAAATATATTTTGGTTAGTTATTTTAAATTCTAGTTCCAATAGGATATTGTGAAGTAGCATGTGCATCAAATAGTAACAGTAATAAAGTATATAGTTCTGTACCTGGATATACTCGGGGCGCAGTTATTTACCCCGATCGTTGTGTCTCAAAAGAAACCAGGTAAATGTGTTTCATAGATACCGGGTGCCTCTTCAAAAGGCAGGAGATTGTTGGTAGACTGATGGATGCCACATTGGCAAAGGTGTCTTCGTTCTCCTTAATGGCCTGCTTTATTTCAGACAGCCGTATGTCATTCCTGGCCCTCACCTTTTCCACCACTGCCCACTCCTGCTGGTCAGACAGAACACAGCCAGTGTCACGATTGTCGTATGGAGTGGACCAAAGCGCAGCGTGGTTAGAATACATTCTTTATTTAATGAAGAACACTTAAACAAAAAACGAATAAGACGACCGTGACCGCTATATAAACAATGTGCTAACGTGCAACTAGACATAGAAAATAACCCACGAAATACCCAAAGAAGATGGCTGCCTAAATATGGTTCCCAATCAGAGACAACGATAAACACCTGCCTCTAATTGAGAACCAATCTAGGCAACCATAGACCAACATAAACACCGAGATGAAAGCAACCCCATAAATCTACAAAATCCCCTAGACAGTACAAACACCCTAGAATGAGACAAAAACACACATATCACCCATGTCACACCCTGACCTAACCAAAATAATAAAGAAAACAAAGATAACTAAGGTCAGGGCGTGACAGCCAGACAGAACACCATAAGGTCTTCTGTCAATTCTGGGGGTAGAACCGAGCATACTGTCAGTAGATCCTAGTGTAAGAATACTGTAACCCCCTTTTATATGGTGACCAATTGTGGTTACCACTAAGTGAAATCAATTAGCAATAATGAATATTCATTATGTATGGTTATCATGTATCATACATGTAATTTTGTCACGCCCTGTGACTAGGGGGTGTTCTAGTCAGAGTGTGACTAGGGGGTGTTCTAGTCTTGAATTTCTATATTGGTGTGAGTATGGTTCCCAATTGGAGGCAGCTGATGATCGTTGCCTCTAATTGGGGATCATACTTAGTGTGGTCCTTTTCCCACCTGCATTTGTGGGATTTTGTTTTAGTGCTATGTGTGCTACGAACGTCACGTTCATGTATTCTTTGTTGTTTTTTTGAAGGTAAGATAAGATATTGAGTTGTCAGAGTTCACCCACGATACTGTGTTATAAGATATTGAGTTGTCAGAGTTCACCCACGATACTGTGTTATAAGATATTGAGTTGTCAGAGTTCACCCACGATACTGTGTTATAAGATATTGAGTTGTCAGAGTTCACCCACGATACTGTGTTATAAGATATTGAGTTGTCAGAGTTCACCCACGATACTGTGTGTGTTATAAGATATTGAGTTGTCAGAGTTCGGCCACGATACTGTGTGTTAAAAGATATTGAGTTGTCAGAGTTCACCACGATACTGTGTTATAAGATATTGAGTTGTCAGAGTTCACCCACGATACTGTGTGTGTTAAAAGATATTGAGTTGTCAGAGTTCGCCCACGATACTGTGTGTTAAAAGATATTGAGTTGTCAGAGTTCACCCACGATACTGTGTGTGTTATAAGATATTGAGTTGTCAGAGTTCACCCACGATACTGTGTGTGTTAAAAGATATTGAGTTGTCAGAGTTCGCCCACGATACTGTGTGTGTTAAAAGATATTGAGTTGTCAGAGTTCACCTACGATACTGTGTGTGTTATAAGATATTGAGTTGTCAGAGTTCGCCCACGATACTGTGTTATAAGATATTGAGTTGTCAGAGTTCGCCCACGATACTGTGTGTGTTAAAAGATATTGAGTTGTCAGAGTTCACCCACGATACTGTGTGTGTTATAAGATATTGAGTTGTCAGAGTTCGGCCACGATACTGTGTGTGTTATAAGATATTGAGTTGTCAGAGTTCACCCACGATACTGTGTGTGTTATAAGATATTGAGTTGTCAGAGTTCACCCACGATACTGTGTGTGTTAAAAGATATTGAGTTGTCAGAGTTCGCCCACGATACTGTGTTATAAGATATTGAGTTGTCAGAGTTCACCCACGATACTGTGTGTGTTAAAAGATATTGAGTTGTCAGAGTTCGCCCACGATACTGTGTTATAAGATATTGAGTTGTCAGAGTTCACCCACGATACTGTGTGTGTTATAAGATATTGAGTTGTCAGAGTTCACCCACGATACTGTGTGTGTTATAAGATATTGAGTTGTCAGAGTTCACCCACGATACTGTGTGTGTTATAAGATATTGAGTTGTCAGAGTTCACCCACGATACTGTGTGTGTTAAAAGATATTGAGTTGTCAGAGTTCGGCCACGATACTGTGTGTTAAAAGATATTGAGTTGTCAGAGTTCACCCACGATACTGTGTTATAAGATATTGAGTTGTCAGAGTTCACCCACGATACTGTGTGTGTTAAAAGATATTGAGTTGTCAGAGTTCGCCCACGATACTGTGTGTTAAAAGATATTGAGTTGTCAGAGTTCACCCACGATACTGTGTGTGTTATAAGATATTGAGTTGTCAGAGTTCGCCCACGATACTGTGTGTTAAAAGATATTGAGTTGTCAGAGTTCACCCACGATACTGTGTGTGTTATAAGATATTGAGTTGTCAGAGTTCACCCACGATACTGTGTGTGTTAAAAGATATTGAGTTGTCAGAGTTCACCCACGATACTGTGTGTGTTAAAAGATATTGAGTTGTCAGAGTTCGCCCACGATACTGTGTGTGTTAAAAGATATTGAGTTGTCAGAGTTCACCTACGATACTGTGTGTGTTATAAGATATTGAGTTGTCAGAGTTCGCCCACGATACTGTGTTATAAGATATTGAGTTGTCAGAGTTCACCCACGATACTGTGTGTGTTATAAGATATTGAGTTGTCAGAGTTCGGCCACGATACTGTGTGTTAAAAGATATTGAGTTGTCAGAGTTCGGCCACGATACTGTGTGTTAAAAGATATTGAGTTGTCAGAGTTCACCCACGATACTGTGTTATAAGATATTGAGTTGTCAGAGTTCACCCACGATACTGTGTGTGTTAAAAGATATTGAGTTGTCAGAGTTCGCCCACGATACTGTGTGTTAAAAGATATTGAGTTGTCAGAGTTCACCCACGATACTGTGTGTGTTATAAGATATTGAGTTGTCAGAGTTCACCCACGATACTGTGTGTGTTAAAAGATATTGAGTTGTCAGAGTTCACCCACGATACTGTGTGTGTTAAAAGATATTGAGTTGTCAGAGTTCGCCCACGATACTGTGTGTGTTAAAAGATATTGAGTTGTCAGAGTTCACCTACGATACTGTGTGTGTTATAAGATATTGAGTTGTCAGAGTTCGCCCACGATACTGTGTGTGTTATAAGATATTGAGTTGTCAGAGTTCGCCCACGATACTGTGTGTGTTAAGATATTGAGTTGTCAGAGTTCGCCCACGATACTGTGTGTTAAAAGATATTGAGTTGTCAGAGTTCACCCACGATACTGTGTGTGTTATAAGATATTGAGTTGTCAGAGTTCACCCACGATACTGTGTGTGTTAAAAGATATTGAGTTGTCAGAGTTCACCCACGATACTGTGTGTGTTAAAAGATATTGAGTTGTCAGAGTTCGCCCACGATACTGTGTGTGTTAAAAGATATTGAGTTGTCAGAGTTCACCTACGATACTGTGTGTGTTATAAGATATTGAGTTGTCAGAGTTCGCCCACGATACTGTGTTATAAGATATTGAGTTGTCAGAGTTCACCCACGATACTGTGTGTGTTATAAGATATTGAGTTGTCAGAGTTCGGCCACGATACTGTGTGTTAAAAGATATTGAGTTGTCAGAGTTCACCCACGATACTGTGTTATAAGATATTGAGTTGTCAGAGTTCACCCACGATACTGTGTGTGTTAAAAGATATTGAGTTGTCAGAGTTCGCCCACGATACTGTGTGTTAAAAGATATTGAGTTGTCAGAGTTCACCCACGATACTGTGTGTGTTATAAGATATTGAGTTGTCAGAGTTCACCCACGATACTGTGTGTGTTAAAAGATATTGAGTTGTCAGAGTTCACCCACGATACTGTGTGTGTTATAAGATATTGAGTTGTCAGAGTTCGCCCACGATACTGTGTGTGTTATAAGATATTGAGTTGTCAGAGTTCGCCCACGATACTGTGTGTGTTATAAGATATTGAGTTGTCAGAGTTCGCCCACGATACTGTGTGTGTTAAGATATTGAGTTGTCAGAGTTCGCCCACGATACTGTGTGTGTTAAGATATTGAGTTGTCAGAGTTCGCCCACGATACTGTGTGTGTTAAGATATTGAGTTGTCAGAGTTCGCCCACGATACTGTGTGTGTTAAAAGATATTGAGTTGTCAGAGTTCACCTACGATACTGTGTGTGTTATAAGATATTGAGTTGTCAGAGTTCGCCCACGATACTGTGTTATAAGATATTGAGTTGTCAGAGTTCACCCACGATACTGTGTGTGTTATAAGATATTGAGTTGTCAGAGTTCGGCCACGATACTGTGTGTTAAAAGATATTGAGTTGTCAGAGTTCGGCCACGATACTGTGTGTTAAAAGATATCGAGTTGTCAGAGTTCACCCACGATACTGTGTTATAAGATATTGAGTTGTCAGAGTTCACCCACGATACTGTGTGTGTTAAAAGATATTGAGTTGTCAGAGTTCGCCCACGATACTGTGTGTTAAAAGATATTGAGTTGTCAGAGTTCACCCACGATACTGTGTGTGTTATAAGATATTGAGTTGTCAGAGTTCACCCACGATACTGTGTGTGTTAAAAGATATTGAGTTGTCAGAGTTCACCCACGATACTGTGTGTGTTAAAAGATATTGAGTTGTCAGAGTTCGCCCACGATACTGTGTGTGTTAAAAGATATTGAGTTGTCAGAGTTCACCTACGATACTGTGTGTGTTATAAGATATTGAGTTGTCAGAGTTCGCCCACGATACTGTGTGTGTTATAAGATATTGAGTTGTCAGAGTTCGCCCACGATACTGTGTGTGTTAAGATATTGAGTTGTCAGAGTTCGCCCACGATACTGTGTGTGTTAAGATATTGAGTTGTCAGAGTTCGCCCACGATACTGTGTGTGTTAAGATATTGAGTTGTCAGAGTTCGCCCACGATACTGTGTGTGTTAAAAGATATTGAGTTGTCAGAGTTCACCTACGATACTGTGTGTGTTATAAGATATTGAGTTGTCAGAGTTCGCCCACGATACTGTGTGTGTTATAAGATATTGAGTTGTCAGAGTTCGCCCACGATACTGTGTGTGTTATAAGATATTGAGTTGTCAGAGTTCGCCCACGATACTGTGTGTGTTATAAGATATTGAGTTGTCAGAGTTCACCCACGATACTGTGTGTGTTATAAGATATTGAGTTGTCAGAGTACGCCCACGATACTGTGTGTGTTATAAGATATTGAGTTGTCAGAGTACGCCCACGATACTGTGTGTGTTATAAGATATTGAGTTGTCAGAGTACGCCCACGATACTGTGTTAAGATATTGAGTTGTCAGAGTTAGCCCACAATACTGTGTTATAAGATATTGAGTTGTCAGAGTTCGCCCACGATACTGTGTGTGTTATAAGATATTGAGTTGTCAGAGTTCGCCCACGATACTGTGTTATAAGATATTGAGTTGTCAGAGTTCGCCCACAATACTGTTATAAGATATTGAGTTGTCAGAGTTCTCCCATGATACTGTGTGTCTTATAAGATATTGAGTTGTCAGAGTTCGCCCACGATACTGTGTGTGTTATAAGATATTGAGTTGTCAGAGTTCTCCCACGATACTGTGTGTGTTATAAGATATTGAGTTGTCAGAGTTCGCCTATGATACTGTGTGTGTTGAGTATGTATCCAGTAACTCCACATGATCTATTCTAGAATATTATAACGTGTCCTTGTGTGTTTAGCATCCATATGTGATATTTTGCGTGTGTGTGTGTGTGTGTGTTTGTGGCTTTACTATCCTTTTTGGGACCAAAAGTCCTCACAAAGATAGTAAAACAAGGAACATTTGGAATGGCACCGTGTCTCCTGTCTCAGTTGTTCTACAGTAGCTGCTGCTCTTCCATCTGCTGGCATGCCATAGGGATGACTACAGCACCCAGAGGGGGGTAGAGAGTGAGAGAGAAAGAGGCAGCAGGGCTGAGGAGAGCACTGTGTCCCCACACAGGGAGAGAGGAAAGGATGAGGGAAGAGAAGTGAGGGTGAGAGAGGAGTGAGGGGCACTGCCAACTGAGCTGACTAGACAGGCTGTTGGTATGGTATGGCAGTAGCCCATGGCACCTCTGATGTTGGAGCATGTGCAAACCACCATGTCACAACAGGCCACACTTTGCCCCTCTGTTCTTCATCATCTAGGATCTTTGATATGGTGTGGCTGACTCAATTTCAATGACTTGCTGTGACTCACCTGGTGCATCTAGAGTCTAAAGTAGCATCCTCTCCCTGTGTATGTCAGAGCATGGTATGCTGTGTGCCAGACAGCTATGATAGAATTTAGCTCTATTCTTACCATCATGCCATAGCTGACTAACTGACTGCAGTGACTTCATGTCAGGGTGCAGTTTTTAGTACCCAGCCAAGACCCAGCTCAGCTACTGTCTCCTCAAGACACACACACACACACACACGACTTCATACACACAGATATCCAGCCACTTTACTGCATGGGATGTAGTGAACACTACACCTTCTCCCCCTTCCACCCAAAGCTAAGTGACTGATACCCACTAGCCAAGCTCAGATGGGAAGGAGGTTGAGAGGGTGTCCTCTCTGACCTCTCTTCTGCAGAAATCAGGACGTGTGTTACTGTTAGAATGTTTAAATTAAAGTAGTACAAAGAGATGCTCATGGTGCATTTAAGCAAGGAGGTGTGGTATATGGCCAATATATCACGGCTAAGGGCTGTTCGTAGCACGACGCAACGCAGAGTGCCTGGACACAGCCCTTAGCTGTGGTATATTGGCCATATATTACAAACCCCAGAGGTGCCTTATTGCTTTTATAAGCTGGTTACCAATGTAATTAGAACAGTAACAAGAAATGTTTTGTCATACCCGTGGTATACGGTCTGATATACCACAGCTGTCAGCCAATCAGCATTCAGGGCTCGAACCACCCAGTTTATAATGAAGTATATACCAGTTGTCAAAAGTACCCAATTGTCATACTAAATGTAAAGATACCTTAATAGAAAATGACAATTAAAAGTGAAAGTCACCCAGTACAATACTACTTGAGTAAAAGTTTGGTTATAAAGTTTGGTTATAAATATACTTAAGTATCAAAAGTAAATGTAATTACTAAAATGTACTAAAGTGTGAATAATTTCTCATTACATTTAAGCAAACCAGTAGGAACAATTTTCATGTTTTTTTAAAATTATGGATAGCCGGAGGCACACTCTAACACTCAGACATCATTTACAAACGAAGCATTTATGTTTTGTGAGTCTGCCAGATCAGAGGCAGTAGGGATGACCTCTTGATAAGTGTGTGAATTGGACCATTTTCTGTCTTGCTAAGCATTCAAAATGTAACGAGTACTTTTGGGTGCCAGGGAAAATGTAGAGTAAAAAGTACATTATTTTCTTTATGAATGTAGTGAAGTAAAAGTAGTCAAAAATATGAATAATAATTGTAAAGTACAGACCCCAAAAATACTTAAGTAGGACTTTAAAGTATTTTTACTGAAGTACTTTACACCACTGGTATATACTATACTGCCTATATACTGTATATAGCTGTTTGTCATTAGGTTGCATTATTTTATTAATCTAAATGTAACCACGCCCTGTCCTCTTTCTCTCTCCCACCCCCTCCCCCCTACCCTCTCTCCAGACACCTTCCAGTACCTGCTGTCCTTCTCCCAGGGCCACCTCTCATCCCTGCTAGAGGACACCTACTCGCCCCTCTCCCGCGAGGCCCTCCCCCATGTTAACGCCCTCTTCTCTTCCCTCTCCCTTTACATCCGTGGACACAACCTCTCCCTCGAGGCCGCAATCACACGTTTCTACGACAACCTCTTCCCACTCGTCTATGTACGCTTGGTCAACCCTGGCATGGGCATGGCGGGCAAGAGGGGCGAGTGTCTCCGCGCGACCCGGCAAGACGTTAACCCGTTTGGCCCTCATCCCGATACGCTTGCCCAAGAACTCAGGCGCGCCCTGGGCGCCGGGCAAGCCCTATCCCTCGCCCTCGCCGAAGGCACCAAGGTCATGAACGCCACAGAACACGTTTCCCTCACCAAAGAGTGTTTACGGGGCTTGACCAAGATGCAGTACTGCTCGCACTGTCGCGGGCTGACGCTGATCAAGCCGTGCATGGGCTACTGCTTGAACGTGATGCGCGGTTGCTTGGCGAGCGTGGCCGAACTGGATGGGCCGTGGCGGAGGTATGTGGCGGCACTGGAGGAGCTGACCCACGCTGTGGCTGGACAACACAGCCTGGAGCTTGCCCTGCTGGGGTCAGGGGGCACGTGAACGAGGCTATACTCCATGCACAGCGCCACGGGCCAACACTGACCGCTACGGTGAGGAGAAAGAGTAGATAGACACACACACACATTCTCTGTCGTGTTAGATGAGTGGTTTTAGGATAGCATCATCGTTGAGAGTGATGCTAAGTCCTTTAGTCTCTCTCTCTCTCTCTCTCTCCTCTCTCTCTCTCTCTCTCTCTCTCTCTCTCTCTCTCTCTCTCTCTCTCTCTCTCTCTCTCTCTCTCTCTCTCTCTCTCTCTCTCAATTCAATGGGCTTTATATTATGTAACTGTGCAAATAGTTAAAGTACAAAAGGTAAAATAAATAAATGTAAATATGGATTGTATTTACTATGGTGTTTTTTCTTCACTGGTTGCCCTTTTCTCATGGCAACAGATCACAAATCTTGCTGCTGTGATGGCACACTGATATTTCACCTAATAGATATGGGATTTTATCAAAATTTGTTTTATTTTCAAATTCTTTGTGGGTCTGTGTAATCTGAGGGAAATATGTGTCTAATATGGTCATACATTTGGCGGGAGGTTAGGAAGTGCATCTCAGCTTCCACCTCATTTTGTGGGCAGTGTGCACATAGCCTGTCTTCTCTTGAGAGCCATGTCTGCCTACTGCGGCCTTTCTCAATAGCAAGGCTATGCTCACTGAGTCTATACATAGTCAAAGCTTTCCTTAAGTTTGGGTCAGTCACAGTGGTCAGGTATTCTGCCACTCTGTACTTTCTATTTAGGGCCAAATAGAATTACAGCTTGCTCTTTTTTTGTTAATTCTTTCCAATGTGTCAAGTAATTATCTTTGTTTTCTCGTGATTTGGTTGGGTCTAATTGTGTTGCTGTCCTGGGGCTCTGTTGGGTCTGTTTGTGTTATTGAACAGAGCTCTAGGACCAGCTTGCTTAGGGGACTCTTCTCCAGGTTCATCTCTCTGTAGGTGATGGCTTTGTTATGGAAGGTTTGGGAATCACTTCCTTGTTGGTGGTTGTTGAATTTAACAGCTCTTTTCTAGATGTTGATGATAAGCGGGTATTGACCTAATTCTGCTTTGCTTGCATTATTTGGTGTTTTGCAGAATTCTGCATGCAGAGTCTCAATTTGGTGTTTGTCCCATTTTGTGAATTCTTGGTTGGTGAGCAGACCCCAGACCTCACCACCATAAAGGGCAATGGGTTCTATGATTCTAGTATTTTAAGCCAGATCCTAATTGGTATGTCAGATTTTATGTTCCTTTTGATGGCATAGAATGCCCTTCTTGCCTTGTCTCTCAGCTTGTTCACAGCTTTGTGGAAGTTACCTGTGGCGCTGATGTTTAGGCTGCGGTGAAATCAAATCAAATCCAATGTTTTCACATGCGCCGAATACAACAGGTCTACCTTACAGTGAAATTCTTACTTACAATCCCTTAACCACCAATGCAGTTTTAAGAAAGTACCAAAAAATAATAATATTTTTTTAAGTAAGAGATAAGAATAACAAATAATTAAAGAGCAGTAGTAAATAACAATAGCGGGGCTATTTACAGGGGGTACCGGTACAGTCAGTGTGCAGGGGCACCGGTGTTGACAATAACAGAGTAGCAGCAGCATAGAAGAGGCGGGGGCAATGCAAAAAGTCTGGGTAGCTATTTCATTAGCTGTTCAGGGGTATTATGGCTTGGGGGTAGAAGCTGTTTAGAAGCCTCTTGCACCTAGACCTGGCGCTCCGGTACCGCTTGCCGTGCGGTAGCAGAGAGAACAGTCAATGACTAGGGTGGCTGGAGTCTTTGACAATTTTTGGGCCTTCCTCTGACACCGCCTGGTATAGAGGTACTGGATGGCAGGAAGCTTGGCACCGGTGATGTACTGGGCCGTACGCACTACCCTCTGTAGTGACTTGCGGTTGGAGGCCGAGCAGTTGCCATACCAGGCAGTGATGCAACCCGTCAGGATGCTCTTGATGGTGCAGCTGTAAAACATTGAGGATCCGAGGACCCATGCCAAATCTTTTCACTCTCCTGAGGGGGAATAGGTTTTATCGTGCCCTCTTCACGACTGTCTTGGTGTGCTTGGACCATGTAATCAACCTGCTCCACTACAGCCCTGTTGTCTTTGAGATTGGGGGCTTGCTCGGTCCTCCTTCTCCTGTAGTCCACAATCATCTCCTTTGTCTTGATCACGGTGAGGGATAGGTTGTTGTCCTGGCACCACACGGTCAGGTCTCTGACCTCCTCCCTATAGGCTGTCTCATCGTTGTCTGTGATTAGGCCTACCACTGTGTCATCAGCAAACTTAATGATGGTGTTGGAGTTGTGCCTGGTCGTGTAATCATGAATGAACAGGGAGTACAGGAGGGGACTGAGCATGCAACCCTGAGGGGCCTCCGTGTTGAAGATCAGCGTGATAGATGTGTTGTTACCTTACCACCTGGGGGCGACCCGTCAGGAAGTCCAGGATCCAGTTGCAGAGGGAGATGTTTAGTCCCAGGGTCCTTAGCTTAGTGATGAGCTTTGAGAGCACTATCGTGTTGAACGCTGAGCTATATGTAGTCAAGTAATAGATTTCTCACATAGGTGTTCCTTTTGTCCAGGTGTGAAAGTGCTGTGTGGAGTAGAGTTTGCATCATCTGTGGATCTGTTGTTGCAGTATGCAAATTAGAGTGTGTCTAGGGTTTCTGGGATAATGGTGTTGATGTGAGCCATGACCAGCCTTTCAAAGCATTTCATGGCTGCAGACGTGAGTGCTACATGTCGGTAATCATTTAGGCTGGTTACCTTAGTGTTCTTGGACACAGGGACTATGGTGGTCTGCTTGAAACATGTTGGTATTACAGACTCAGACAGGGAGAGGTTGAAAATGTCAGTGAAGACACTTGCCAGTTGGTCAGCGCATGCCTGGAGTACACGTCCTGGGTATCCGTCTGGTCCTGCGGCCTTGTGAATGTTGACGTGTTTAAAAGTCTTACTCACATCGGCTACGGAGAGCGTGATCACACAGTCATCCGGAACAGCTGATGCTCTCATGCATGTTTCAGTGTTACTTGAAGCGAGCACAGAAGTTATTTAGCTCGTCTGGTAGGCTCGTGTCACTGGGCAGCTCCCGGCTGTGCTTTCCTTTGAAGTCTGTAATAGTTTGCAAGCCTTGCAACATCCGACGAGCGTCGGAGCCGGTGTAGTACGATTCGATCTTAGTCATGTATTGACGCTTTGCCTGTTTGATGGTTCTTCGCAGGGCATAGCGGGATTTATTATAAGCTTCCGGGTTAGAGTCCCGCTCCTTGAGAGCGGCAGCTCTACCCTTTAGCTCAGTGCAAATGTTGTCTGTAATCCATGGCTTCTGGTTGGGGTATGTACGTACAGTCACTGTGGGGACGACGTCATCGATGCACTTATCGATGAAGCTAGTGACTGATGTGGTGTACTCCTCAATGCCATCGGAAGAATCCCAGAACATTTTCCATTCTGTGTTATCAAAATAGTCCTGTAGTTTAGCATCTACTTCATCTGACCACTTTTTTATAGACCGAGTCACTCGTGCTTCCTGCTTTAATTGTTGCTTGTATGTAGGAATCAGGTGGATAGAATTATGGTCAGATTTGCCAAATGGAGGGCGAGGGAGATCTTTGTACGCCTCTCATCTTTTAAGTGGGAGAACTTGCACAATTGGTGGCTGACTAAATACTTTTTGCCCCACTGTATATCCAAAATGTCCATTTGGCGCATTTGATCCACAAAAAAAACTGCTTCCAAATTGCGCAACGTCACTACAAAATATCTCAAAAGTTGCCTGTAAACTTTGCCAAAACATTTCAAACTACTTTTGTAATACAACTTTAGGTATTTTTAAACGTTAATAATCGATCAAATTGAAGACGGGTCTATCTGTTTTCAATAGAGGACGAGAGGAAACTAACTCTACTTTTCAAGTCTTGCGCACTCTCAACAGCGTTACCTTTTTCCAAGATGGCCGTACTTCATTGCACAAAGGAATAACCTCAACCAAATTCCAAGGACTGGTGACATCCAGTGGAAGCGGCAGGAACTAAAAACAAGTGCCTAAGAAATATTGTTTCCCATTGAGAACTCACTGAACAGACAGAGACCTCAACAACAACAAAAATCTGAACGGTTAAATCTCTGTTTCCTTCTCCCGCTAATGATGGGGATCTGGGCCTGGTCGGGTGTCTGCAGTACATCCCTCCATTCCGACTCATTGTAGAAAAACTCTTCATCTAATCTGAGGTGAGTAATCGCAGTTCTGATGTCCAGAAGCTCCTTTCGGTCATAAGAGTTGGTAGCAGCAACATTATGTACAAAACTATTTACGAACAACGCAAAAAATCAAACAAAATAGAATTGTTGGTTAAGAGCCGACAAGAAGGCAGCCATCCCCTCCGGCGCCATCACGTTCACATGGTGGGCCAGATGGTATGTATCATTTTTGTATGCTCTAGGGCAGTGGTTCCCAAACTTTTTATAGTCCCATACCCCTTCAAACATTCAACCTCCAGCTTCGTACCCCTCTACCACCAGGGTCAGCGGACTCTCAGTTGTTGTTTTTGCCATCATTGTAAGCCTGCCACACACACGATATGATACATTTATTAAACATAAGAATGAGTGTGAGTGTTTGTCACAACCCGGCTTGTGGTGGTGGATTCTGGGGTAAACTTTGAATTTTTTTATCCTCAGAGTATAGGAACATTAGTTACAAAGGAGACATGAGGGGTGCCATAATGAAGCTTGGGAGGGGCTGAGTGCAGGGAACACGATCTCATGTGACAATACTGATAAGGGGAGAAACCGTTGAAGACTCATATCACTTAGTTCCCTGCTTGGCAAGAATGATACAATGTTTAGAGAAGGACGAGACTCCACCCAAAGTGGGGTATGAATACCACCACAGGGGAAGCCATGACTTGGTCTGAATTACAGCTGTAATGAAGAATTAAACTTGTTTAGCTTCTCTAGTGTCCATGAGTTATTTACTCTGAAATATTAGAACCTAACAGTGGGAAGTAACAAAGAGCTCATAGGACTAGGGCACAAATAATAATATGATAATAATAATCAATAATTGTGCTCTTTATTTTTATATCTTATATATAAAATGTTATTTATTCATAAAAAATGTGAATAACTCACCACAGGTTAATAGAAGGGTGTGCTTGAAAGGATGCACATAACTCAGCAATGTTGGGTTGTATTGGAGAGAGTCTCAGTCTTAAATCATTTTCCACCCACAGTCTATGCCTGTATTTAGTTTTCATGCTAGTGAGGGCCGAGAATCCACTCTCAAATACAGTTGACGCCGGAAGTTTACACACTTAGGTTGGAGTCATTAAACCTCTTTTTAACCACAACAATTTATTGTTTTGGCAAGTCGGTTAGGATATTTACTTTCTGCATGACACAAGTCATTTTTCCAACAAATGTTTACAGACAGATTATTTCACTTATAATTCACAGAATCACAATTCCAGTGCGTCAGAAGTTTACATACGCTAAGTTGACTGTGCCTTTAAACAACTTGGAAAATTTCAGAAATTATGTCATGCCTTAGACGCTTCTGATAGGCTAATTGACATAATTTGAGTCAATTGGAGCTTTACATGTGGATGTATTTCAAGGCCTACCTTCAAACTCAGTGCCTCTTTGCTTTACATCTGAGGAAAATAAAAAGAAATAAGCCAAGACTTCAGAAAAAAAATTGTAGACCTCCACAAGTCTGGTACGTCCTTGGGATGGCTCACCATATAAGATGCTTCTAGCCCCTTCTTATTAATGGTATCTGTTGCTTTTATACATGTCTTACTACTCGAAAGTCATCTTAATTCTCACTCAAAAAACTTGCCTATGTTTCAAATTGGCATGTTGTCACGCCCTGACCTTAGATCCTTTTTATGTCTCTATTTTGGTTTGGTCAGGGCGTGAGTTGGGGTGGGCATTCTATGTTTTGTGTTTCTATGATTTTCTATTTCAATGTGTTGGCCAGGTATGGTTCTCAATCAGGGACAGCTGTCTATAGTTGTCTCTGATTGGGAACCATACTTAGGTACCCTTTTTCCCACCTGTGTTTGTGGGAAGTTGACTTTTGTTTATGACACAGCCTGTAGCTTTACGGTTTGTTTTGTATGGTTTATTGTTTTTGTCGGCATCATTCTTAAAGTAAAATGTATGCTCACCACGCTGCACTTTGGTCCTCATCCGTCAACAGCCGTGACACATGTTTTGTTTCTAAATGTCTGCGCAGGAGTGAAGGTTTTGAGTTGTGAGATAGTACTTTTGCACATATAACACACTGTGGCTGAGGAAAGGCACTACTCCCAATATAAGTGAACCCCAAATCAATATAGTTCTCATCATATTTGCGCTTCTTTGATGGTCCAAAGTCCCTGTCTCTTCGGTGCTTTCCCGGGTAAGGGGACAGTAGCTCTTCGGCTGCATCAGATTCACAACTGTCAGTGTCCATGCTAGCTGGGCTAACAACAAATGTAGAATTACTGATGCTAGCATTGGATGTGCTCGTGGAAGCAGAACAACTTGTGTCGTCGACAGGTGCAGGTGTAGTACTGCTGGTAGTAGCAGTACTACGAGTAGAGCTGGTATGTGTCTCTATGGACGCGGGCCTTACTTTCTAACAGCAGCAGCTACATTTGGCAACATACAGACTGTTAGTGGAATTCCCACGAGAGAGTAACGGTTAATGAGATTGGATGTTAATTATTTGACTAGGCTACCTGTATGCTACCTGTATTTGACATTGTGTTTCGCTGAACACTAGATGGTTTAATTATATTTTTGGCAGTGAAACGAGGCAACTCAGGCGAGGAAAAAACCTCATCTAAATGTTTAGCAACGTTGGAAAATATAAATGGGCTGTTTGAAAGTGTGAAGAATTCTTTTCTCCCCAAAAAAATATACATTTTTAAATGTGAATATTTCAAAATATTCCCCAGTTTGGGAATACCTGCTCTATGGCAACGGTGTCTAGATTCAATTTTTATTTGTGGTCCAGGAAACTGGACCTTTTTGGAACACCATTATTTTTGTCTAAATGAGATTTACTGTCAGGGCCCATGTCTTATGGAATCTGTGCAGAAGATCTAGGTGCTGCTGTAGGCCCTCCTTGGTTGGGAACAGAAGCACCAGATCAACAGCAAACATTTGACTTCAGATTCTAGTAGGGTGAGGCCGGGTGCTGCAGACTGTTCTAGTGTCTACAATTTTATCCCTGATGTCCTTACGCAGCTCTCTGTTCTTGGCCATTGTGGAGAGGTTGGAGTCTGTTTGATTGTGTGAACAGGTGTCTTTTATACAGGTAACGAGTTCAAACAGGTGTTGTAATGAGTGGAGATCAGGAGGGCTTCTTAAAGAAAAACGAACAGGTCTGTGAGAGCCGGAATTCTTACTGGTTGGTAGGTGATCAAATACTTATGTCATGCAATAAAATGCTAATTAATTACTTAAAAATCATACAATGTGATTTGGGGTATTTTTGTTTTAGATTCCGTCTCTCACAGTTGAAGTGTACCTATGATACAAATTACAGACCTCTACATGCTTTGTTGGAGGGTTTGTATTTTGCCCTGTAGCTCATTCAAGGTAATTGGAGAATCCAGTGCGTTCTGGTAGTCTTTAATAATTGATTGATTCTAAGATTTGTATTTGATCATATATGTTTTTGCTGTTTGTTCTTTGTTATAGGGCCAAAAAGATAGGCGAAGTGGTTTACCCATACATCTCCATTTTGCAGAATGTTTCGATTTGACAGGGAAGCTGAGAGTTCAAATACAATGTTTAGGTTTTTTACTGCCAACTTTACACCGTCCCTTTTACAGTGAAATATTTTGTCCGGGAAATTGCCTAAAAGGGATTGAATTTGTTGTTGCCTAATAATTTTTTGTTAGGTTTCCACACTACTTTACTTCCATATATTGCAGTTCTTAATATTATTCAGTTCCTTTGGCTTTGATGCCACATGATTGAGTATTGGTTTGTTCAAGTAGACTGATTTTGCTGTGATCTGATAGTGGTGTCAGTGGGCTGACTGTGAACTCTCTGAAAGACTCTGGGTTGAGTTCAGTGATAAAGTGGTCTACAGTACTACTGAGTGGAGTGGGTGAGTTGCCAGGTTTGGAGGCCGAGTCGGTCCAAGTATGCAGACTCAAAGCCCGGGGTCTGGCTGCCTGGTTGGTATTCATGAGGCAACACACACACAGCTAAGGAACAATTGGACCAGGTCTGAATGGTCTCCAGCCAGCCATACACACTGGACCTGTTGGGTGGAAATGTGGCGACCCCCAATGGGACAATGACATTGGGATGTTGGGTCCTCTATGCACACGCACAAGATACACATGCATAGACGTACACACATACTGTATATGAACGTGTACACATACACATGTACACAGACTCGCATGCACAACACACACACACACACACATACACACACACAAACAACACACACACACTCACTTACATTGGGGACTCTGGGAGTGTGAAGCAGTAACCCTGCCCGGTGCTATGTCTTTATTGAACACTGGTGGCCAGTGAAGGAGAACTATAAAGACCCAAACCACACAACTACCAGGCCGGGTCACCTTTCACTGGTACCTTTTTAACCCCCCGTCATCCCCTCTCTCACCCTACAATATCAGCCCTATCACTCCATCAATATCAGCCCTATCACTGCATCAATATCAGCCCTATCACTGCATCAATATCAGCCCTATCACTGCATCAATATCAGCCCTATCACTGCATCAATATCAGCCCTATCACTGCATCAATAGCAGCCCTATCACTGCATCAATAGCAGCCCTATCACTGCATCAATAGCAGCCCTATCACTCCATCAATAGCAGCCCTATCACTCCATCAATAGCAGCCCTATCACTCCATCAATATCAGCCCTATCACTCCATCAATATCAGCCCTATCACTGCATCAATAGCAGCCCTATCACTCCATCAATAGCAGCCCTATCACTCCATCAATAGCAGCCCTATCACTCCATCAATAGCAGCCCTATCACTCCATCAATATCAGCCCTATCACTGCATCAATATCAGCCCTATCACTCCATCAATATCAGCCCTATCACTGCATCAATATCAGCCCTATCACTGCATCAATATCAGCCCTATCACTCCATTTACTGTGTTCCTCTATTCACCTCTATACATTTTGCAGTGAAAAGCAAAAAGGAAGACGAGGGGTTTCCGTAAGGTTCACTCTTGGTTTCCGTAAGGTTCACTCTTGGTTTCCGTAAGGTTCACTCTTGGTTTCCGTAAGGTTCACTCTTGGTTTCCGTAAGGTTCACTCTTGGTTTCCGTAAGGTTCACTCTTGGTTTCCGTAAGGTCCACTCTTGGTTTCCGTAAGGTCCACTCTTGGTTTCCGTAAGGTTCACTCTTGGTTTCCGTAGGTTCACTCTTGGTTTCCGTAAGGTTCACTCTTGGTTTCCGTAAGGTTCACTCTTGGTTTCCGTAAGGTTCACTCTTGGTTTCCGTAAGGTTCACTCTTGGTTTCCGTAAGGTTCACTCTTGGTTTCCGTAAGGTTCACTCTTGGTTTCCGTAAGGTTCACTCTTGGTTTCCGTAAGGTTCACTCTTGGTTTCCGTAAGGTTCACTCTTGGTTTCCGTAAGGTTCACTCTTGGTTTCCGTAAGGTTCACTCTTGGTTTCCGTAAGGTTCACTCTTGGTTTCCGTAAGGTTCACTCTTGGTTTCCGTAAGGTTCACTCTTGGTTTCCGTAAGGTCCACCCTTGGTTTTCTTTTCCCTCACATATTTATTTCTTGATTCATACTGTACTGTAGAAGTACCAGTAGATATGATTTCCGCCGACTCATGTGCTATGTAGGTATTATTGTGTTGCTGTGGTTTTACACTGGGATGTTATCCCAAGCGATTTAGTGGTTGGCACACACACCAGGGCTCTCTCCCTCCCTCTCTCTCAGTGGGCTTCAGTCTCTACACAGAGTCTGCATTGTATGCTGCCGCACGCTATAGCGTCAAGGTTACCTCACACACACTAGAGATGTGACAAATGAAAACAAATTCTTAACATTTAAACAATAAGAACATTCATAACATTCCACGTGAATTCACAATGCAACAGTTTGGGTCTCACAGTGCATTCATTTTAGATGGATGATTGCGCCTGTACTACCATTACTGTATCTCAATTCCACCTCGCAAAGTTTACATTTCCTTCTCATTTAACTACTCAAAGTATTTTCATACAGGACTTTGCTGCTGTCTCTGGCCTTTCTTTAGCATTTTTCCAACTGTTAGTAGCGATGATGGTGGATTCCTCGGATTCATTCGAACTTCCGAGAACACAAAACCTTGCTTCTTTCATAGCGAGCTAGCGAAGGACAGAGAGAGAGGGGAGGAACACAGCATAGGCAGGTCGGGCCCACAGGAAGACAGAGTCAGAACCATGCACTAGGACTATCTATCTATAAATTGTATCTCACAATGTCTTGGCTTTCAATGTCTCACAACTTAAACAGTAAAGCAGGGCCTATGCTAGGCTAGGATATTCTACACAAAAGACCAGTGGTTTGCGAAGTACCCAATTGTCCAACTTGAGTAAAAGTAAAGATACAGAAAATGACTCAAGTGAAAGTCACCCAGGAAAATACTACTTGATTAAAAGTCTAAAAGTATTTGCTTTTAAATATACTTATGTATCAAAAGTAAACGTAAAAGTCATTTAAAATTCCTTATATTTACCAAACCAGACAGCCTTGTTTTATTTGTATTTTTTTTAATGGAGCACACTCCAAAACGAAGATATAATTTACAAACGAAGCATGTGCTTAGTGAGTTTGCCAGATCAGAGGCAGTACGGATGACTAGGGATGTTCTCTTGATAAGTGTGTGAATTAGACCATTTTTCCTGTCCTTCTAACAAGTATTTTTGGGTGTCGGGGAGTAAAAAGTACCCAATTTTGTTTAGGAATGTAGTGAAGTAAAAGTAGTAAAAAATATAAATAGTAAAGTACAGATACCCCATAAAACTACTTAAGAAGTACTTTCAAGTATTTTTACTTCAGTCTTCGGCAGTGGTGTAAAATACTTAACACACTCGCATCATTAGCGAAGAGAAAGAACAATGGTGTAATCATTAGTCCAAACAGTTTGCAACTAAATAGAGTTTCAATTGCACAGATTCAGGTAGTTCATTCCCAGTTTCATTCCGTTTGCTTCAATTCCGAAAGTTTTGCATACACTACCGTTCAAAAGTTTGGGGTCACTTAGAAATGTCCTTGTTTTTGAAAGAAAAGACCAGCATCCCGGAGTCGACTCTTCACTTTTTGACGTTGAGACTGGTGTTTTGCGGGTATTAAACTAGACACTCTAATGTACTGGTCTTCTTGCTCAGTTGTGCACCGGGGCCTCCCACACCTCTTTCTATTCTGGTTAGGGCCAGTTTGCTCTGTTCTATGAAGGGAGTAGTACACAGCATTGTACGAGATATTCAGTTCCTTGGCAATTTCTCGCATGGAATAGCCTTCATTTCTCAGAACTAGAATAGACTGACGAGTTTCAGAAGAAAGTTTCTGCCCATTTTGCGCCTGTAATCGAACCCACAAATGCTGATGCTCTAGATACTCAACTAGTCTAAAGAAGGCCAGTTTTATTGCAACAGTTTTCAGCTGTCCTAACATAATTGCAAAAGGGTTTTCTAATGATCAATTAGCCTTTTAAAATTATAAACTTGGATTAGCTAACACAATGTGCCATTGGAACACAGGAGTGATGGTTGCTGATAATGGCCTCTGTACGTCTATGTAGATATTCCATACAAAATCTGCCATTTCCAGCTACAATAGTCATTTACAATATTAGCAATGTCTACACTGTATTTCTGGTCAATCTGATGTTATTTTAATGGACAAAAAACAAGGACATTTCTAAGTGACCCCAAACTTTTGAACGGTAGTGTAAGTCTTGGTAGGAGTCCGGTAAGGTGCTTATAAGGTTTTGAGTCTAGTAAAGGGTATGTGCGGCTCACCATGTAACAATACAGGACGTGTGAGTGAGTGAGGCTGAAAGGCAGCCATTGACGGTTGTATGGGTCATCAGGATGGATTAAGTTTTAGCATGCTCCCGATCTTATTAAGACTGGGGATATGAGGACGTGTGTGTGCCATGTATCCCTTTAACACCTACCCTACACACACACACACACACACACACACACACAAATAAAATATGAACGCAACATGTAGAGTGTTGATCCCATGTTTCATGAGCTGAAATAAAGTATCCTAGAATTTCCATAGGCACAAATAAAGTCAGCAAAAAAAGAAACATCCCTTTTTCAGGACCCTGTCTTTCAAAGATAATTCTCAAAAATCTAAATAACTTTACAGATCTTCATTGTAAAGGGTTTAAACAGTTTCCCATGCTTGTTCAATTAACCATAAACAATTAATGAACATGCACCTGTGGAACAGACGGTAGGCAATTAATGTCATAGTTATGAAAACTTAGGACACTAAAGAGGCCTTTCTACTGACTCTGAAAAACACCAAAAGAAAGATGCCCAGGGTCCCTTTTCATCTACCTGAACGTGCCTTAGGCATGCTGCAAGGAGGCATGAGGACTGCAAAAGTGGCCAGGGCAATAAATTGCAATGTCCGTACTGTGAGAGGCCTAAGACAGCGCTACAGGGAGACAGGACAGACAGCTGATCGTCCTCGCAGTGGCAGACCACATGTAACAACACCTGCACAGGATCGGTACATCCGAACATCCCACCTGCGGGACAGGTACAGGATGGCAACAACAACTGCCCGAGTTACACCAGGAATGCACAATCCCTCCATCGGTGCTCAGACTGTCCGCAATAGGCTGATTGGTTCTGCCCACCTCCTTACTTGTTCTGCCCACTATGCTTAATTTGTTTGCATTGAAAAGGACACAGATGAACAGTCTTGGGATCAGGGCCATTGCTACATATGAGGACACCGATGTCCGGACCTCTGCAATTTTTTTATAAAGAAAAAAATACATACAGTATATTTATTTTGGGGAGGAACTCAGTCGGGGTCTTATTGTAGAATACACAAGGTGACATTTTGAAACTTGGTTGCAGCAGTTTTTCTCTTGTTGTATGTCACTCACTGACAGTCACTCAATAGCCCATGTCAGTTAAACAATTTTAGATTGGTAAATTAGTTTAGTTAGTCTAGCCAGCTATCTAAACTTGTAGTAATCATGACTGAATAACCGACAGTGCACGCAGGGCACGTGCCTAGGGGACTCCCAGGGGGCCCCCATTGATTTTCTTATTCAGTCTCACTTAAATATTATATTAACCTGGAATAAGTCATGTTTTTCTTTTTTTATTGCAGGAAATTAGCCAACACACAATGTCCACAACAAGGGACCAGCTAAATGACCCTTAGGATGATCATGTTGTTTAATCTACATTATGATGTAGTAGGCCTATGGAACTTGGTGCATTAGCAGTGACTCAAATTTGATTGGTGGGCACGGGTGTCTGTTCACTTCCTCTTTATGGTTGTGTGTTTGTTTGCCTGCAGATTCTGGGTCACTCACACAGCGCCATGATGGACTCAATTGACCTCTCTCTTTTGGTCTTTTCCCACTGTCTCTCTCTCTCTCTCTCTCTCTCTGTCTGTCTCTCTGTCATTAAGTTCATCCTATCCTCTGCGATCCTCTGCCACATTTAGGGTTTAGGCCTAACTCTCCAAATGTGTTTACAACGATGGGATTGGAGGATTTTCCTTGTCAACAAACTCCAAAGGAACAGCTGTATTTTTAATTGTTTTTAAATGCAAATTATTATTTTAAAAAAAAATCACATGCGAGTGATTTAATGATGGTAAACAAGGATTAGAGTGAAGAAAAACAGTGTTTCTTAACCTTGTGACCAAGTTGGAGCCTGAAGGACAGTTCACTGTGATATATGAGAGTCTTGGTCTGTCTCTGTCTCTTTTTGGTTGTGTCTCTGTCTCTCTCTGTTTAATTAGCACTGACTTAACTTGGAGGAAGAGAGGGACGTATATAGGAAGCGAGTGACAGGAGTGGAGCGACAGGAGAAGAGCTTCAGGAGTGGAGAGCGACAGGAGA
This sequence comes from Oncorhynchus tshawytscha, assembly GCF_018296145.1. NCBI lineage: Eukaryota > Metazoa > Chordata > Actinopteri > Salmoniformes > Salmonidae > Oncorhynchus > Oncorhynchus tshawytscha. The sequence goes on from NW_024608078.1 coordinate 28,336, forward strand.
GAGAGTGACAGGAGTGGGAGCGACAGGAGAGAGTGACAGGAGTGGAGAGCGACAGGAGAGAGAGTGACAGGAGTGGAGAGTGACAGGAGAGAGAGCGACAGGAGTGGAGAGCGACAGGAGAGAGCGACAGGAGTGGAGAGTGACAGGAGTGGAGAGCGACAGGAGAGAGAGTGACAGGAGTGGAGAGCGACAGGAGTGGGAGCGACAGGAGTGGAGGAGCGACAGGAGTGGAGAGCGACAGGAGTGGAGAGCGACAGGAGAGGAGAGCGACAGGAGTGGAGAGCGACAGGAGTGGAGAGCGACAGGAGAGGAGAGCGACAGGAGAGGAGAGCGACAGGAGAGGAGAGCGACAGGAGAGGAGAGCGACAGGAGGAAGAAAGGAAGACAAGGACAGATAAAGACAGCGTTATTTGTGACTTAATTTTTTAACTTATTTTGTATATAATGTTGCTGCTATGGTCTCTTATGACCGAAAATAACTTCTGGACATCAGAACAGCGATTACTCACCACGAACCGGCAGAAGCTTTTTTTCCCTTTAACCAGTCCGACGAGCCCGACGTGAACCACACACCCGGGAACAGGCCCAAATCCCCAAAGCCATAGACGCCTGAACATCTAATCAAATGGCACCCAGACTATTCGCATTGTCCCTCCCCCTCTTTTGTGCCTCTGCTACTCTCTGTTATCATCTATGCATAGTCACTTTAATAACTCTACCCCCGTACATGGACTCTGCACCGGTAGTCCCCTGTATATAGTCTCGCTATTGTTATTTTACTGCTTCCCTTTAACTGCTGCCCTTTACTGCTGCCCTACTTGTTACTTTTCTTTCTTATTCTTGTATGCATTTTTTAAACTGCATTGTTGGTTAAGGGCTTGTAAGTAAGCATTTCCCTGTAAGGTCTATACCTGTTTTATTCAGCGCATGTGACTAATAACATTTGATGAGAGAGAGAGAGAGAGAGAGAGATATATGTGTAAATCTGCCCTGATCTGACAAGGTTAGTGGTTTAGACAGAACTTATAGATGTCTCATAGGAAGTGTGGGGAGACATCCAGGCCACGGGCCAAATGGAGGAATCCCGAGGGGTCGCAGGGTGTGGCCTAAATGTACCTCCCTTCTCCAACATGTCTTGTGCGTCGCACCAATAAATCACAGTTGGGAGAATATCAGACCCATCAATCTTTTTCAATTATTTCCCTCACCTCCCCTCCCCTCTCCTCACCCCACTTCCCTGTCTTCTATCCAGCAACATGTTAGACACTTCAGTCTTATCTATTTACTGTATGTCAATAGCAATTTTCATGTCAAGTTGTTCTTTTTCACAAATACATTTAGATTTGTTGGACACACGAGACAGGCAGTAATTCTTTGTGATTTTATCCCAGCTAAATGAAGATAAAGAGGATACATTTCTCTTTGATTGGTCAACTCTGTTATGACACGTTGCTGTATGGTTGCCACTTACCGGAATGTATTGCATTTTTTTAAATGATATTTGTGCTTAAAAGACGTGTGTGTGTGTGTGTGTGTGTGATGGATGTAGCCCTAAATGCTCTCTCCCTGTGGCCCCTAGAGAGGCTGGTGGGAAATGCATGGAGAGACACACACACACACACACACACACACACACACCATATGTCTGTGTGTTATTGCTCTGTGAAAGCACAGTGGAGAGATGCTTATAGAAAGACGGTAGGAGTTCTGTGTAAATAAAAATGTTTCTGTGCCTTGTTCCTGCAGAATATTCTTTAATGTAGCTATGACGAATTGTGAATTGAGTATACCACAGTTATTTGGCATGTTAGTCATTGTTCCAGTGTGTTTTGTTTTTCTGTGCCTGCGAGACTATTGTTAAAAAGGTCATTTAGCCAATGTGACCAAATCAACTCCCCGACTCTGGTATTTCAAGCATCAAATGATTCACCCAACTTAGCCATTGGATGCTTGAACATGTCCCCTTCTTGAGGCCAGATATGAACCAGCAACCCCTACAGTCATACAGTCCTAGCGAAGGGCTGCAGGTGAGAAACAAAGTCCACTGATAATGTAGACCTCGAAGCTCAGGGGCGTACGTGAAAGAGTATGTTCATGGGTCCAAATCAAAAGTGAATGGCTGCGATTCTGACCATGAGGCCTTGAAAACATCTCTGAAAAGCTTGAGAAGCCAGATTTGAACCAGCAACCTGAGAATCTCTGTTTCTACACCCATGAGTGTTATCTTTGTCCAGAATGAAACTCGGTTGTAGATAGCAGAGGGGCCAAGCTGGTCTGAGAGCAGTGCGTTTGGGGTTGACAGGATACTCTACAGTGATTGGCTGGAGTCCAAAACCAAGTGGAAAAGGTTCCCTACTTGGAGGAGGATTTGAACCAGCGGCTTAAGTATCTCTGTTATTCAACCTACAGTCCTCCACTCTGTCAAAGTGATGATATTGTGTGCAGTCAGCAATATTTTCTTCGAGCTGTGAGTGGAAAATAAGGGGCCAATCAAATCAAATCGTATTGGTCACATACACGTGTTTAGCAGATGTGTAGCGAAATGCTTGTGCTTCTAGTTCCGACAGTGTAGCAGTATCTAACCAGTAATATCTAACAATTTCACAACATATACCCAATACACACAAATCTAGGGAAAGGAAAGAGGCTACCTATTTATTCAGTCCAACTGAATGTATTCAACTGAAATGTGTCTTCCACATTTAACCCAACCCCTCTGAATCAGAGAGGTGCGGGGGGCTGCCTTAATCGACATCAATGTCTTCGGCACCCGGGGAATAGTGGCTTAAATGCCTTGCTCAGGAGCAGAACGACAGATTTGTACCTGGTCAGCTCTGGGATTCGATCCAGCAACCTTCCGGTTACTGGCCCAACTCTCTAATATAAGTAAGGAATTAAATAAAAAATGCAGAAATATATGGATGAACAATGTCAGAGCGGCATAGACTAAGGTACATTAGAATAGTATAGTATACAGTATATATATACGAGATGAGTAATTAATGAATGTTTACATATCTTTCAAGTGACTAGTGTTCCATTTATTGAAGTGGCCAATGATTTCAAGTCTGAGTATACAGGCAGCAGCCTCTCTTTGCTAGTGGTGGCTATTTAACAGTCTGATGACCTTGAGATAGAAGCTGTTTTTCAGTCTCTCGGTCCCCGCTTTGATGCACCTGTACTGACCTCGCCTTCTGGATGATGACGGTGTGAACAGGCAGTGACTCGGGTGGTTGTTGTCCTTGATGATCTTTTTGACCTTCCTGTGACATCGAGTGCTGTAGGTGTCCTGGAGGGCAGGTAGTTAGCCCCCAGTGATGTGTTGTGCGGACCGCACCACCCTGTATGCCGAGGAACTTAAGACTATCCACCTTCTCCTCTGCTGTCCCGTCGATGTGGATAGGGGGGTGCTCCCTCTGTTGTTTCCTGAAGTCCACGATCATCTCCTTTGTTTTGTTGATGTTGAGTGAGATGTTGTTTTCCAGGCACCATACTCCCAGAGCCCTCACCTCCTCCCTGTAGGCTGGCTCGTCGTTGTTGGTAATCAAGCCTACTACTGTTGTGTCGTCTGCAAACTTGATGATTGAGTTGGAGGCGTGTGACCACGCAGTCATGGATGAACAGGGAGTACAGAAGGGGGCTGAGCACGCACCCTTGTGGGGCCCCAGTGTTGAGGATCAGCGAAGTGGAGGTGTTGTTTCCTACCTTCACCACCTGGGGGCGGCCCGTCAGGAAGTCTAGGACCCAATTGCACAGGGTCAGTTCAGACCCAGGGCTTCCATCTTGATGATGAGCTTGGAGGGTACTATGGTGTTGAATGCTGAGCTGTAGTCAATGAACAGCATTCTTACATAGGTATTCCTCTTGTCCAGATGGGATAGGGCAGTGTGCAGTGTGATGGCAATTGCATCGTCTGTGGGCCTATTATGGTGGTAAGCAAATTGAAGTGTGTCTAGGGTAACAGGTAGGGTGGAGGTGATATGATCCTTGACTAGTCTCTCAAAGCACTTCATGATGACAGAAGTGAGTGCAATGGGGTGATAGTCATTTAGTTCAGGGCACAGCAGACTGTGATAGGTAGAGATTGAACACTCCAGCCAACTGGTCTGTGCATGCTCTGAGGACGCGGCTAGGGAGGCCGTTTAAATGTCTTACTCACGTTGGCCACGGAGAAGGCGAACACTGTGTTATCCTCAAAGCGGGCAAAGAACATGTTTAGCTTGCCTGGAAGCAAGACGTCGGTGTCCTCGATGTGGCTGGTTTTCCGTTGTCGTCCATGATTGTCATAATACTGAAATTAGAATACTGCACTGTTGGGTAGGACTTGCAAAGTAAGCATTTCATTGTACTTGTGCATGTGACAAGTAAAACCTGAAATGTGAAACAATCAGTACTGGACAACAGGGCCGAACTGACCAGACAACATCCCTGTCCCTCCCAAAACTGAACCATGGGTTACAGTCTGTTCCATAGACTTCTTTCAGGATGAGGAACCATCTACCATCAAGTTGTAAAACACTGTACTTCCCCTTTAATGGTCGGGCTCTGGTCTGGTCTTGCTAGAATTTTCAGGCCCGTTCAAAACTTTACATATAATTCAAACAAATGAGACAATGGATCCAGGAAAAGGTGTCTCCTTTGAGCCAGATTTGAACCAGCAACTTAAGAACCTCTGCTTTTATACCTACAGACCTCTGCACTGATCAACTGAGCTGTCGAAGGGGTGATTGTGAGGCAGTCAACAGAAAGAATCAATAGTCAACAATGATATGTGTGAACTGGGAACAATTGTCAGGAGACAATAAGGGGTCAAACTCCCCCCCATACATCACCCTTCCCTGAATGTAGTGTGATTAGGTTGAAAGGAGGCTGTAGTTTAGATTTTCGTCCGGTACCCTACGGGTCTTCTCCCCCCAACAGGACTTAACATTCTTGGGCTATGGTCGGTAGAAGTCTTGTATTTTCAGGCCCAATCAAAACTACACATTATTCAAAAAACTAATCATTGGATCCAGGAAAATATATCCTCCATGTCCTCTTCAGGCTCAGAGGTAGTTCTGACAGACTCAGGCCTTTTCTCATTTGGGCAAAAGTCCGTCCTCCACCCTCTCTCCTCCGTGACTCGAGGAGATGTCAATTCGTTAGTGGGCGAACAGAAGAGTGTCCTCCCCCTCTCAATATCCACCTTTGATCAATGATAGTCAGTCGTGTGTAGCCTAGTCCTTCACAGAAGAGTTTGGAAGTCTGCCACACCCCCTTTGAATCAACTTTTGTTTTGTCAGAGGAGAAAAGCATGCACAGGTAAAAAATAAACAATATGCTAATTATCTTTTTATCTATAAAATGTTTTGCACAACTAACCTAAATTGTTTTTATCACCCTTTTTTAGGATCCACCCTGTCAAAATAACTTGTCTTATGACACATGAGTGGAGAAGGAGTCTCATTTCATACAATGCACATTTTTTTCCACGTTCCTTCTCCTCGCTGCCTCTCCTCGATTACCTTTGACCTTTTTCAAAAGGAGCCGAGCGAGGACGGAGGAGAGAGTATACAGGAATTTAGCATATCCCACTGACAAAAGGCCTATGTTCCTGTGTGTCCAATTCCGAAATGACTGGCTGTAAAGCCATGGAAAAGATTTTCTGCTCCGAGCAAGATTCAAACCAGCAACCTAAGGAGCTCTGCTATTTCACCTTCAGTCCTACACTCTAACTGAGCTATCGAGGATGTATTTATTTGTAGTAACTGTGTGCTTAGAGTCATCAGCTTTGCATATCCTCTATTTTAGCACTTTGTGAGCTGAGTGGCTTCTATGTCCAGAATTCAGAGGGCCTGACTGGTCAGAGAACAACCCCCACTTCCCACCTAAGTGCTATTAGTGTTGAGAAGGGGCTGCATATGATCCACATGATTCTGGATGCAGAAAAATATCTCCTCTTTGAGGCTCAGAGGTGCTGCTGAAAGATGTTCCTCTTGACCAAAATGTCTGGCTGTGATACCTGTCGTGAGGACAAACTTTTCTGGTTTTGAACCAGTGACCTAAAGACCTCTCTTACTACACCTATGGTCATCCGCTCTACTAACTGAGCTATGAAAAAGGTGTTAGTTAAAGACTGTCCAGAATTGAAACCACCAGTGGACAATAAGGGGCCAAACTTACTGGACAACCCCCATCCACCTTACCACCCCTACCCAGAATGCAATGCGACAGGGGGCCTGAGAAAGTTCCCCTGGTGTTTCCTGGCTGATCCCTAGATAAACAACCCTAGAAGACAGCCTGGGACCAACACTGCTATCTGTAAGACAATACTTCCCTAGAGCCTGGATGGGCTGGGGTGGGTCGGACACCCTCTGGCTCATTCCCTCGCCCTCTGCTCCTTTCCTCTCCACTCTCTGGCCTTGGGGTAGACCAGGGATATACACAGAGACATATGAGATGGGGACGATTCATAGACACATGTGTAGGGGATTAGAGACATAGATACGTTCACGCAAACAGTCACACACATGCAGCAAAGATGCATACACACATGCAGGCAGGCTTACAAATGCTAACGCACAACATACAGAAGCATATGCAAACACATCATTTAGAATAACACACACACATATTCTTGCCTCAGGCAGGAGAAATCCAATTTCATCGGCCTGCTCTAATGTATAGAGAATGTTTGTCTTTGTTTTCCCAATTTGCCGAACAGCAAAGTGTATCAGACCATGGCATCCTATACCATCGTTCTCCAGGCAATCACTAGAGGAATGTCTGAAATGGAGTAGCTGAGATTTTAAAGATATAACAAACAGGTGGTCAAACACAGATGCACACACACACACACACACACACACACACACACACACACACACACACACACACACACACACACACACACACACACACACACACGCACGCAATCTTCCTAGCTATTTGTCTCAACTTACCCCACTGTCCCCTATTGCTGTTGGACTGGACCATTTAGCTCAATATTGTGTGTTTGTACGTATGCATGCATGTGGATGCGCTTGGGTGCGTCTGCAACATCCAATTGTTTGTGTGTGTGTGTGTGTGTGTGCGTGCGTCGGGGAGATGCAGTCCTGTAATAGCTGTGGTTATTAAGAATGCTGCCCTACCCCTCCACACACCTTCCCAGTCTTACATGCAGGCCCACCCTAAACACACTGCCCCCACATCCAGCCCAACAGGAGTCTGTTGCCTGGGAAAGACCCAATAGGGCCCTGTACTGTTTGGATACGGCCCACAGGGCCCTGTACTGTCTGGATAGGCCCAACAGGGCCCAACAGGGCCTTGTACTGTCTGGGCAAGGCACAACAGGAGTGTGTGTTGTCTGGGCAAGGTCCAACAGGGCCCTGTACTGTCTGGTTTAGGCCCAACAGGAGTGTGTGCTGTCTGGATAAGGTCCAACAGGGCCCTGTACTGTCTGGGTAAGGTCCAACCGGTCCCTGTACTGTCTGGGTAAGGCCCAACAGGAGTGTATGTTGTCTGGGTAAGGTCCAACCTGGGCCCTGTACTGTCTGGGTAAGGCCCAACAGGAGTGTGTGTTGTCTGTGTAAGGCCTGACAGGAGTGTGTGTTGTCTGTGTAAGGCCCAACAGGAGTGTGTGTTGTCTGTGTAAGGCCCAACAGGAGTGTGTGTTGTCTGGGTAAGGCCCAACAGGAGTGTGTGTTGTCTGGGTAAGGCCCAACAGGAGTGTGTGTTGTCTGAATACAATACAACCCAAACTGGTCTATAGGTAATACAACCCAAACTGGTCTATAGGTAATACAACCCAAACTGGTCTATAGGTAATACAACCCAAACTGGTCTATAGGTAATACAACCCAAACTGGTCTATAGGTAATACAAACCAAACTGGTCTATAGGTAATACAACCCAAACTGGTCTATAGGTAATACAACCCAAACTGGTCTATAGGTAATACAACCCAAACTGGTCTATAGGTAATACAACCCAAACTGGTCTATAGGTAATACAACCCAAACTGGTCTATAGGTAATACAACCCAAACTGGTCTATAGGTAATACAACCCAAACTGGTCTATAGGTAATACAACCCAAACTGGTCTATAGGTAATACAACCCAAACTGGTCTATAGGTAATACAACCCAAACTGGTCTATAGGTAATACAACCCAAACTGGTCTATAGGTAATACAACCCAAACTGGTCTATAGGTAATACAACCCAAACTGGTCTATAGGTAATACAACCCAAACTGGTCTATAGGTAATACAACCCAAACTGGTCTATAGGTAATACAACCCAAACTGGTCTATAGGTAATACAACCCAAACTGGTCTATAGGTAAAACAACCCAAACTGGTCTATAGGTAATACAACCCAAACTGGTCTATAGGTAATACAACCCAAACTGGTCTATAGGTAATACAACCCAAACTGGTCTATAGGTAATACAACCCAAACTGGTCTATAGGTAAAACAATAACACAACCATCTCCCCAGTGGCCCAAGTCTGCCTCCCCCTCTCCTGCTCCACAGCTGCTCCTGTGTGTGTGTGTGTGTGTGTGTGTGTGTGTGTGTGTGTGTGTGTGTGTGTGTGTGTGTGTGTGTGTGTGTGAGAGAGAGAGAGAGAGAGAGAAAGAGAAAGAGAAAGAGATGAGAGATATACAGTATATCACAAAAGTGAGTACACCCCTCACATTTTTGTAAATATTTGAGTGTATCTTTTCATGTGACAACACTGAAGAAATGACACTTTGCTACAATGTAAAGTAGTGAGTGCACAGCTTGTATAACAGTGTAAATTTGCTGTCCCCTCAAAATAACTCAACACACAGCCATTAATGTCTAAACCGCTGGCAACAAAAGTGAGTACACCCCTACGTGAAAATGTCTAAATTAGTCCCAATTAGCAATTTTACCTCCCCGGTGTCATGTGACTCGTTAGTGTTACAAGGTCTCAGGTGTGAATGGGGAGCAGGTGTGTTAAATTTGGTGTCATCGCTCTCACACTCCCTCATACTGACTGGTCACTGGCAGTTCAACATGGCACCTCATGGCAAAGAACTCTCTGAGGAGCTGAATGAAAGAATTATTGCTCTACATAAAGATGGCCTGGGTTATAAGAAGATTGCCAAGACCCTAAAACTGAGCTGCAGCACAGTGGCCAAGACCATAAAGCAGTTTTTTTTTTTAAATTAATTTTTTACCTTTATTTTACTAGGCAAGTCAGTTAAGAACAAATTCTTATTTTCAATGATGGCCTAGGAACAGTAGGTTAACTGCCTATTCAGGGGCAGAACAACAGATTTGTACCTTGTCAGCTCAGGGATTTGAACTTGCAACCTTCCAATTACTAGTCCAACACTCTAACCACTAGGCTACCCTGCCGCCCCAGACAGGTTCCACTCAGAACAGGCCCCCACAGGCCCCCACATGGTCGACCAAAGAAGTTGAGTGCAAGTGCACGTGCTCAGCGTCGTATCCAGAGGTTGTCTTTGGGAAAAAGACGTATGAGTGCTGCCAGCATTGCTGCAGAGGTTGAAGGGGTGGGGGGTCAGCCTGTCAGTGCTCAGACCATACGCTGTACACTGGATCAAATTGGTCTGCATGGCTGTCTTCCCAGAAGGAAGCCTCTTCTAAAGATGATGCACAAGAAAACCCGCAAACTGTTTGCTGAAGACAAGCAGACTAAAGACATGGATTACTGGAACCATTTCCTGTGGCCTGATGAGACCAAGATAAACTTATTTTGTTCAGATGGTGTCAAGCGTGTGTGGCGGCAACCAGGTGAGGAGTACAAAGACAAGTGTGTCTTGCCTACAGTCAAGCATGGTGGTGGGAGTGTCATGGTCTGGGCTGCATGAGTGCTGCCGGCACTGGGGAGCTACAGTTCATTGAGGGAACCATGAATGCCAACATGTACTGTGACATACTGAAGCAGAGCATGATCCCCTCCCTTCGGAGACTGGGCCGCAGGGCAGTATTCCAACATGATAACGACCCCAAACACACCTCCAAGACGACCACTGCCTTGCTAAAGAAGCTGAGGGTGATGGACTGGCTAAGCATGTCTCCAGACCTAAACCCTATTGAGCATCTGTGGGGCATCCTCAAACGGAAGGTGGAGGAGTGCAAGGTCTCTAACATCCACCAGCTCCGCGATGTCGTCATGGAGGAGTGGAAGAGGACTCCAGTGGCAACCTGTGAAGCTCTGGTGAACTCCATGCCCAAGAGGGTTAAGGCAGTGCTGGAAAATATTGACACCTTGGGCCCATTTTGGACATTTTCACTTAGGGGTGTACTCACTTTTGTTGCCAGCGGTTTAGACATTAATGGCTGTGTGTTGAGTTATAAATATTTACAAAAATGTGAGCGGTGTACTCACTTTTGTGATATACTGTATAGAAACGGAGGCTGAGAGAGAGAGGGATGCAGAGAAACAGAGAGAGAGAGAGAAAGGGGACAGACAAAGAGAGAGAAGAGTTGCAGAGAGGTAGGCAGTGTGGCAGTACAGAGGCATGGTTCTCCCTATAGGCTAACCAACTATAGCATCTGTAGAATATCTAACTCTGTCTCTCAGTGACTCCACCTTCAGGACATGGACTGTTTCATTCAGCAGGTCTCTAGTAGAAGGTTGCAGGGCCCAGGGTGCTAAGTCGGGAATAGCCCTTCTGTTATGAGGAAACCTCCATTTAAAATGCCTTTATAGGGCACGTGATGACTGATCCTCCTAACACACACACACACACACACACACACATCCTTCTAGCCCCAGAAGCTTACCATATTTATAGGCCGCCCCATTGGCACATGACGACCTGCGGTTTTGTAATTGTCACGCATTTTTCTACTGCTCTGGTGGTTACTCACCCCTCCATCACCCCTCCATCACCCCTCCATCACCCCTCCATCACCTCTCCATCACCCTCCATCACCCCTTCATCACCCCTTCATCACCCCTCCATCACCCCTCCATCACCCCTTCATCACCCCTCCATCCCCTCCATCACCCCTCCATCACCCCTCCATCACCCCTCCATCACCCCTCCATCACCCCTTCATCACCCCTCCATCACCCCTCCATCACCCCTCCATCACCCCTCCATCACCCCTTCATCACCCCTTCATCACCCCTCCATCACCCCTCCATCACCCCTCCATCACCCCTTCTCAACCCCTGAATATATCCTCCTTTCCCCTTTCTGTTTGGTATGGAAAAAAGTGCATGTTTATGTTTTGTGTATTCCATTGTTTAGTGTGCCCCTAGGCGCACAGTATTTGGGAGGTGTGTGTGTGTGTGTGTGTTCACTAGCTCTCCTAAACAGGTCTCCTGTGGGAATGAAGCTATGCTTAAATACTGCAGTGCTGTCTTTGATGTTCCCACATCTAATGCCTACTTCAAAAGAAAGGTCAAAGTAAAGTCGAGACTTCATTAAACATATTATGCTCAAAGAGCAAATTTCTTCTTATGTGTCCAAGAGGCAAGGTATTCACACGCAGGGTTCAGGGGTCAGGCTTTGTCATAATGCTGTTGAAGTATGAGATCTAACTCATATTGGAGCTTACCGTATGAGAGGCAGCAGTGAGCACATTCAGTTCTGGTCTAAATAATGACAATGATTGAATGAGCCTTTCGGACAAAGACACTACACAGCCAGACAGTGATTATTAAGGTTCTTTCAGCTCACCGTTGGACTATCCATCTGCCCAAAAGAGGAGCACTTAATAACACCAGGCTTTTCAGCCAATGAGACAGCATTGGGATGGGTTGTGGGGCGGTCGTTGCCTGACCTGTCTGTTTCCTCATAGGGTATACCAGGGCTTTAATGTCATTAATCACATGACACTCAAAAGACTGACACATGCACACATCAGTCTTGGCAATAGCTCTCTCATCTCATCCTTGTCTACATACTGTACATCCAAGATCCATTTCCCATTCTCTCCATGTGTCCCCATCTCTCTTTCTCCATCTTCTAAATCTGTTTTTATTTTACCTTTATTTAACTAGGCAAGTCAGTTAAGAACAAATTCTTATTTACAATGATGACCTAGGAACAGTGGGTTAACTGCCTGTTCAGGGCAGAACGACAGAATTGTACCTTGTCAGCTTGGGGGTTGGAACTTGAAACCTTCCGGTTATTAGTCCAACTATGTAACCACTAGGCTACCCTGCCACCTTCTAAGTCTGTCATCCTGTGTGTTGTAGACATCATGCCTTGTGTCATTATCCTGTGTGTTGTAGACATCATGCCTTGTGTCATTATCCTGTGTGTTGTAGACATCATGCCTTGTATCATTATCCTGTGTGTTGTAGACATCATGCCTTGTATCATTATCCTGTGTGTTGTAGACATCATGCCTTGTATCATTATCCCGTGTGTTGTAGACATCATGCCTTGTATCATTATCCTGTGTGTTGTAGACATCATGCCATGTGTTATTATCCTGTGTGTTGTAGACATCATGCCTTGTATCATTATCCTGTGTGTTGTAGACATCATGCCTTGTATCATTATCCTGTGTGTTGTAGACATCATGCCTTGTATCATTATCCTGTGTGTTGTAGACATCATGCCTTGTGTCATTATCCTGTGTGTTGTAGACATCATGCCTTGTATCATTATCCTGTGTGTTGTAGACATCATGCCTTGTGTCATTATCCTGTGTGTTGTAGACATCATGCCATGTGTCATTATCCTGTGTGTTGTAGACATCATGCCTTGTATCATTATCCTGTGTGTTGTAGACATCATGCCTTGTGTCATTATCGTCCTGTGTGTTGTAGACATCATGCCATGTGTCATTATCGTCCTGTGTGTTGTAGACATCATGCCATGTGTCATTATCCTGTGTGTTGTAGACATCATGCCTTGTGTCATTATTGTCCTGTGTGTTGTAGACATCATGCCTTGTATCATTATCCTGTGTGTTGTAGACATCATGCCTTGTGTCATTATTGTCCTGTGTGTTGTAGACATCATGCCTTGTGTCATTATTGTCCTGTGTGTTGTAGACATCATGCCTTGTGTCATTATTGTCCTGTGTGTTGTAGACATCATGCCTTGTATCATTATCCTGTGTGTTGTAGACATCATGCCTTGTGTCATTATTGTCCTGTGTGTTGTAGACATCATGCCTTGTATCATTATCCTGTGTGTTGTAGACATCATGCCTTGTGTCATCATCCTGTGTGTTGTAGACATCATGCCATGTGTCATTATCCTGTGTGTTGTAGACATCATGCCATGTGTCATTATCCTGTGTGTTGTAGACATCATGCCTTGTGTCATTATCCTGTGTGTTGTAGACATCATGCCATGTGTCATTATCCTGTGTGTTGTAGACATCATGCCTTGTGTCATTATCCTGTGTGTTGTAGACATCATGCCATGTGTCATTATCCTGTGTGTTGTAGACATCATGCCATGTGTCATCATCCTGTGTGTTGTAGACATCATGCCTTGTGTCATCATCCTGTGTGTTGTAGACATCATGCCTTGTATCATTATCCTGTGTGTTGTAGACATCATGCCTTGTATCATTATCCTGTGTGTTGTAGACATCATGCCTTGTATCATTATCCTGTGTGTTGTAGACATCATGCCTTGTATCATCATCCTGTGTGTTGTAGACACCATGCCTTGTGTCATCATGTGTGTTGTAGACATCATGCCTTGTATCATTATCCTGTGTGTTGTAGACATCATGCCTTGTATCATTATCCTGTGTGTTGTAGACATCATGCCTTGTATCATTATCCTGTGTGTGTAGACATCATGCCTTGTATCATTATCCTGTGTGTTGTAGACATCATGCCTTGTATCATTATCCTGTGTGTTGTAGACATCATGCCTTGTATCATTATCCTGTGTGTTGTAGACATCATGCCTTGTATCATTATCCTGTGTGTTGTAGACATCATGCCTTGTGTCCTTATCCTGTGTGTTGTAGACATCATGCCTTGTATCATTATCCTGTGTGTTGTAGACATCATGCCTTGTATCATTATCCTGAGCATGTGTTGTAGACATCATGCCTTGTATCATTATCCTGTGTGTTGTAGACATCATGCCTTGTATCATTATCCTGTGTGTTGTAGACATCATGCCTTGTATCATTATCCTGTGTGTTGTAGACATCATGCCTTGTGTCATCATCCTGTGTGTTGTAGACATCATGCCTTGTGTCATTATACTGTGTGTTGTAGACATCATGCCTTGTGTCCTTATCCTGTGTGTTGTAGACATCATGCCATGTGTCATTATCCTGTGTGTTGTAGACATCATGCCATGTGTCATTATCCTGTGTGTTGTAGACATCATGCCATGTGTCATTATCCTGTGTGTTGTAGACATCATGCCATGTGTCATTATTGTCCTGTGTGTTGTAGACATCATGCCATGTGTCATTATTGTCCTGTGTGTTGTAGACATCATGCCATGTGTCATTATCCTGTGTGTTGTAGACATCATGCCATGTGTCATTATCGTCCTGTGTGTTGTAGACATCATGCCATGTGTCATTATCCTGTGTGTTGTAGACATCATGCCTTGTGTCATTATCCTGTGTGTTGTAGACATCATGCCTTGTGTCATTATCCTGTGTGTTGTAGACATCATGCCATGTGTCATTATCCTGTGTGTTGTAGACATCGTGCCTTTTATCATTATCCTGTGTGTTGTAGACATCATGCCATGTGTAATTATCCTGTGTCTTGTAGACATCATGCCTTGTATCATTATCCTGTGTGTTGTAGACATCATGCCTTGTGTCATTATCCTGTGTGTTGTAGACATCATGCCTTGTATCATTATCCTGTGTGTTGTAGACATCATGCCATGTGTCATTATCGTCCTGTGTGTTGTAGACATCATGCCATGTGTCATTATCGTCCTGTGTGTTGTAGACATCATGCCTTGTGTCATTATCCTGTGTGTTGTAGACATCATGGCTTTTATCATTATCCTGTGTGTTGTAGACATCATGCCCTGTGTCATTATCCTGTGTGTTGTAGACATCATGCCTTGTATCATTATCCTGTGTGTTGTAGACATCATGCCTTGTGTCATTATCCTGTGTGTTGTAGACATCATGCCATGTGTCATTATCCTGTGTGTTGTAGACATCATGCCTTGTGTCATTATCCTGTGTGTTGTAGACATCATGGCTTGTATCATTATCCTGTGTGTTGTAGACATCATGCCCTGTGTCATTATCCTGTGTGTTGTAGACATCATGCCTTGTATCATTATCCTGTGTGTTGTAGACATCATGCCTTGTGTCATTATCCTGTGTGTTGTAGACATCATGCCTTGTGTCATTATCCTGTGTGTTGTAGACATCATGCCTTGTATCATTATCCTGTGTGTTGTAGACATCATGCCTTGTGTCATTATCCTGTGTGTTGTAGACATCATGCCATGTGTCATTATCCTGTGTGTTGTAGACATCATGCCATGTGTCATTATCCTGTGTGTTGTAGACATCATGCCATGTGTCATTATCCTGTGTGTTGTAGACATCATGCCTTGTGTCATTATCCTGTGTGTTGTAGACATCATGCCTTGTATCATTATCCTGTGTTGTAGACATCATGCCTTGTGTCATTATCGTCCTGTGTGTTGTAGACATCATGCCACGTGTCATTATCGTCCTGTGTGTTGTAGACATCATGCCATGTGTCATTATCCTGTGTGTTGTAGACATCATGCCTTGTGTCCTTATCCTGTGTGTTGTAGGCATCATGCCATGTGTCATTATCCTGTGTGTTGTAGACATCATGCCATGTGTCATTATCCTGTGTGTTGTAGACATCATGCCATGTGTCATTATCCTGTGTGTTGTAGACATCATGCCTTGTGTCATTATCCTGTGTGTTGTAGACATCATGCCTTGTGTCATCATCCTGTGTGTTGTAGACATCATGCCTTGTGTCATTATCCTGTGTGTTGTAGACATCATGCCTTGTGTCATCATCCTGTGTGTTATAGACATCATGCCATGTGTCATTATCCTGTGTGTTGTAGACATCATGCCTTGTGTCATCATCCTGTGTGTTGTAGACATCATGCCTTGTGTCATCATCCTGTGTGTTGTAGACATCATGCCTTGTGTCATTATCCTGTGTGTTGTAGACATCATGCCTTGTGTCATTATCCTGTGTGTTGTAGACATCATGCCATGTGTCATCATCCTGTGTGTTGTAGACATCATGCCTTGTGTCATTATCCTGTGTGTTGTAGACATCATGCCATGTGTCATTATCCTGTGTGTTGTAGACATCATGACTTGTGTCATTATCCTGTGTGTTGTAGACATCATGCCATGTGTCATTATCCTGTGTGTTGTAGACATCATGCCTTGTGTCATTATCCTGTGTGTTGTAGACATCATGCCATGTGTCATTATCCTGTGTGTTGTAGACATCATGCCTTGTGTCATTATCCTGTGTGTTGTAGACATCATGCCTTGTGTCATCATCCTGTGTGTTGTAGACATCATGCCTTGTGTCATCATATCTGTGTGTTGTAGACATCATGCCTTGTGTCATTATCCTGTGTGTTGTAGACATCATGCCTTGTGTCATTATCCTGTGTGTTGTAGACATCATGCCTTGTATCATTATCCTGTGTGTTGTAGACATCATGCCTTGTGTCATCATCCTGTGTGTTGTAGACATCATGCCTTGTATCATTATCCTGTGTGTTGTAGACATCATGCCTTGTGTCATTATCCTGTGTGTTGTAGACATCATGCCTTGTGTCATCATCCTGTGTGTTGTAGACATCATGCCATGTATCATCATCCTGTGTGTTGTAGACATCATGCCATGTGTCATTATTGTCCTGTGTGTTGTAGACATCATGCCATGTGTCATTATTGTCCTGTGTGTTGTAGACATCATGCCATGTGTCATTATCCTGTGTGTTGTAGACATCATGCCATGTGTCATTATCGTCCTGTGTGTTGTAGACATCATGCCATGTGTCATTATCCTGTGTGTTGTAGACATCATGCCTTGTGTCATTATCCTGTGTGTTGTAGACATCATGCCTTGTGTCATTATCCTGTGTGTTGTAGACATCATGCCATGTGTCATTATCCTGTGTGTTGTAGACATCGTGCCTTTTATCATTATCCTGTGTGTTGTAGACATCATGCCATGTGTAATTATCCTGTGTCTTGTAGACATCATGCCTTGTATCATTATCCTGTGTGTTGTAGACATCATGCCTTGTGTCATTATCCTGTGTGTTGTAGACATCATGCCTTGTATCATTATCCTGTGTGTTGTAGACATCATGCCATGTGTCATTATCGTCCTGTGTGTTGTAGACATCATGCCATGTGTCATTATCGTCCTGTGTGTTGTAGACATCATGCCTTGTGTCATTATCCTGTGTGTTGTAGACATCATGGCTTGTATCATTATCCTGTGTGTTGTAGACATCATGCCCTGTGTCATTATCCTGTGTGTTGTAGACATCATGCCTTGTATCATTATCCTGTGTGTTGTAGACATCATGCCTTGTGTCATTATCCTGTGTGTTGTAGACATCATGCCATGTGTCATTATCCTGTGTGTTGTAGACATCATGCCTTGTGTCATTATCCTGTGTGTTGTAGACATCATGGCTTGTATCATTATCCTGTGTGTTGTAGACATCATGCCCTGTGTCATTATCCTGTGTGTTGTAGACATCATGCCTTGTATCATTATCCTGTGTGTTGTAGACATCATGCCTTGTGTCATTATCCTGTGTGTTGTAGACATCATGCCTTGTGTCATTATCCTGTGTGTTGTAGACATCATGCCTTGTATCATTATCCTGTGTGTTGTAGACATCATGCCTTGTGTCATTATCCTGTGTGTTGTAGACATCATGCCATGTGTCATTATCCTGTGTGTTGTAGACATCATGCCATGTGTCATTATCCTGTGTGTTGTAGACATCATGCCATGTGTCATTATCCTGTGTTGTAGACATCATGCCTTGTGTCATTATCCTGTGTGTTGTAGACATCATGCCTTGTATCATTATCCTGTGTTGTAGACATCATGCCTTGTGTCATTATCGTCCTGTGTGTTGTAGACATCATGCCACGTGTCATTATCGTCCTGTGTGTTGTAGACATCATGCCATGTGTCATTATCCTGTGTGTTGTAGACATCATGCCTTGTGTCCTTATCCTGTGTGTTGTAGGCATCATGCCATGTGTCATTATCCTGTGTGTTGTAGACATCATGCCATGTGTCATTATCCTGTGTGTTGTAGACATCATGCCATGTGTCATTATCCTGTGTGTTGTAGACATCATGCCTTGTGTCATTATCCTGTGTGTTGTAGACATCATGCCTTGTGTCATCATCCTGTGTGTTGTAGACATCATGCCTTGTGTCATTATCCTGTGTGTTGTAGACATCATGCCTTGTGTCATCATCCTGTGTGTTATAGACATCATGCCATGTGTCATTATCCTGTGTGTTGTAGACATCATGCCTTGTGTCATCATCCTGTGTGTGTGTTGTAGACATCATGCCTTGTGTCATCATCCTGTGTGTTGTAGACATCATGCCTTGTGTCATTATCCTGTGTGTTGTAGACATCATGCCTTGTGTCATTATCCTGTGTGTTGTAGACATCATGCCATGTGTCATCATCCTGTGTGTTGTAGACATCATGCCTTGTGTCATTATCCTGTGTGTTGTAGACATCATGCCATGTGTCATTATCCTGTGTGTTGTAGACATCATGACTTGTGTCATTATCCTGTGTGTTGTAGACATCATGCCATGTGTCATTATCCTGTGTGTTGTAGACATCATGCCTTGTGTCATTATCCTGTGTGTTGTAGACATCATGCCATGTGTCATTATCCTGTGTGTTGTAGACATCATGCCTTGTGTCATTATCCTGTGTGTTGTAGACATCATGCCTTGTGTCATCATCCTGTGTGTTGTAGACATCATGCCTTGTGTCATCATCCTGTGTGTTGTAGACATCATGCCTTGTGTCATTATCCTGTGTGTTGTAGACATCATGCCTTGTGTCATTATCCTGTGTGTTGTAGACATCATGCCTTGTATCATTATCCTGTGTGTTGTAGACATCATGCCTTGTGTCATCATCCTGTGTGTTGTAGACATCATGCCTTGTATCATTATCCTGTGTGTTGTAGACATCATGCCTTGTGTCATTATCCTGTGTGTTGTAGACATCATGCCTTGTGTCATCATCCTGTGTGTAGACATCATGCCATGTATCATCATCCTGTGTGTTGTAGACATCATGCCTTGTGTCATTATCCTGTGTGTTGTAGACATCATGCCATGTATCATTATCCTGTGTGTTGTAGACATCATGCCTTGTGTCATTATCCTGTGTGTTGTAGACATCATGCCTTGTGTCATTATCCTGTGTGTTGTAGACATCATGCCATGTGTCATCATCCTGTGTGTTGTAGACATCATGCCATGTATCATTATCCTGTGTGTTGTAGACATCATGCCTTGTGTCATTATCCTGTGTGTTGTAGACAT
>NW_024608079.1:0-17500 GCF_018296145.1 Oncorhynchus tshawytscha
GATTCCTGAAAGCTAAGGGCGGCTGGGGGAGAGAAATACCTCCCAGGATTAGTTAGTAATCTGGGTCTTTGGTCTCGAGGATTCACCCTCTGCCTACCACCCCTTGGAACACTGGGAGATTTGTCTGTGGGGATGCGGGGTGAGAGGGGTGCGGGGTGAGACTGACAGGGGTGCTCGTTAGCGAGGTTGGGGGAGGATTAAGAACCTTTGTGAAGGGGGGGGGGGGGCGGTTGGAGGAGGTGGACAAATGGTAGTTTTGTGAGGGTGAACTTGAGACTGAAGCCTCAGGTTTAGACATGGACTGGTGCAGAGAGGTACCTGAAGGTGCCATGGCACAGACTGATTAATGGTAGGGGAAGGTTGGCTTTCTTGGGAAGGGGGAGCCAGGGAGAAGGTTGAGGCTTTTGGGCAGAGGGGAGAAAGGGGAGAGGTTGATTTTGTTGGGACGAGGGGAGGCAGGGAGAAGATTGATGTTGTTGGGAAGAGTGAAGGCAGGGAGAAGGTTGATGTTGTTGGAGGGACGCAGAGGAGAGGCTGATATTGTTGGGCAGAGAGGGGGAGTGGTTCATGTTGTTGGGCAGAGAGGGGGAGTGGTTCATGTTGTTGGGCAGAGGGGGAGAGGTTCATGTTGTTGGGAAGAGGGGAGAGGTTCATGTTGTTGGGTGGAGGGGGAGAGGTTCATGTTGTTGGGTGGAGGGGAGAGGTTCATGTTGTTGGGTGGAGGGGGAGAGGTTCATGTTGTTGGGTGGAGGGGGAGAGGTTCATGTTGTTGGGTGGAGGGGGAGAGGTTCATGTTGTTGGGTGGAGGGGGAGAGGTTCATGTTGTTGGGTGGAGGGGGAGAGGTTCATGTTGTTGGGTGGAGGGGGAGAGGTTCATGTTGTTGGGTGGAGGGGGAGAGGTTCATGATGTTGGGTGGAGGGGGAGAGGTTCATGTTGTTGGGTGGAGGGGGAGAGGTTCATGTTGTTGGGTGGAGGGGGAGAGGTTCATGTTGTTGGGTAGAGGGGGAGAGGTTCATGTTGTTGGGTGGAGGGGGAGAGGTTCATGTTGTTGGGTGGAGGGGGAGAGGTTCATGTTGTTGGGTGAAGGGGGAGAGATGGTGTTGCCAAGTAGTATTCCTCCATTTTCTGGTTCCAAGCCAAGTAGTATCCGCCATCCTCTTTTCCAAGCCAAGTAGTATTCTGCCATCCTCTTTTCCTAGCCAAGTAGTAGCCGCCATCTTCTGGGTCCAAGCCAAGTAGTATTCCTCCATATTCTGGGTCCAAGCCAAGTAGTATTCCTGTTGCCATTAGACCAAAGTAACACAATATCTTCTCCAGAAATGCTAGAAACAGCTAATAAATAATAATAAACCAGGATCTTGTAAAGTAAAGGTGTCAAACTCATTCCAAGAAGGGCCGAGTGTGCGGGTTTCCCTCCTCCCTTGTACTTGAATGATGAATTAAGGTCACTAATTAGTAAAGAACTCCCATCTGTCTTAATTGAAAGGAACAAACCAAAACCCGCAGACACTAGGCATTCCATGGAATGAGTTTGACACCCCTGTTGTCAAGGTCAAAAACATGGCTGCCGGGAGCCAATTTAACTTGTTTGAGTGACTTTGTCACAACGCCGACAGGTGGCCAAACGGAACCCTATTCTACAGGTCAGCTTCTATGACCCTTGGCCTGCGTGCTACATTTCAGGAGGAAATGGATCAAGAGGTCTGTTGCGACTGGTGAGTGTTGATATGGCCAGATACTAAACAAGGTAAGGGATGTACTGAGCACAGCGCGCAAGTACAGCATGCCACCAGAACGCCTTGATCAATTGATTGGCAGGAGTGTACAACCATAGATGGGGTCTTAATGCTTACTCTCTAAGGAACAGAACCAGTCGTTATGTTAGGTGTGGATGGGGTCTTACTCTCTAAGGAACAGAACCAGTCATTATGTTAGGTGTGGATGGGGTCTTACTCTCTAAGGAACAGAACCAGTCATTATGTTAGGTGTGGATGGGGTCTTACTCTCTAAGGAACAGAACCAGTCATTATGTTAGGTGTGGATGGGGTCTTACTCTCTAAGGAACAGAACCAGTCATTATGTTAGGTGTGGATGGGGTCTTACTCTCTAAGGAACAGAACCAGTCATTATGTTAGGTGTGGATGGGGTCTTACTCTCTAAGGAACAGAACCAGTCATTATGTTAGGTGTGGATGGGGTCTTACTCTCTAAGGAACAGAACCAGTCATTATGTTAGGTGTGGATGGGGTCTTACTCTCTAAGGAACAGAACCAGTCATTATGTTAGGTGTGGATGGGGTCTTACTCTCTAAGGAACAGAACCAGTCATTATGTTAGGTGTGGATGGGGATAAGGAACAGAACCAGTCATTATGTTAGGTGTGGATGGGGTCTTACTCTCTAAGGAACAGAACCAGTCATTATGTTAGGTGTGGATGGGGTCTTACTCTCTAAGGAACAGAACCAGTCATTATGTTAGGTGTGGATGGGGTCTTACTCTCTAAGGAATGTTAGGTGTGGATGGGGTCTTACTCTCTAAGGAACAGAACCAGTCGTTATGTTAGGTGTGGATGGGGTCTTACTCTCTAAGGAACAGAACCAGTCATTATGTTAGGTGTGGATGAGGTCTTACTCTCTAAGGAACAGAACCAGTCATTATGTTAGGTGTGGATGGGGTCTTACTCTCTAAGGAACAGAACCAGTGATGATGTACCAGGCTATTTGTACCGGTACTGCAGCTCCATACAGCACAAGTCTTACAATCGTTCAATCAATAACACACAAAAACGAATAATACAAAACTACAGAAAGAGAAAGAGAAAGGGACAGAAAGAGAGGGTGATTAAAGAGTCCAACGTCCTGAGACAGAAAGAGAGGGTGATTAAAGAGTCCAACGTCCTGAGACAGAAAAGAGGGTGATTAAAGAGTCCAACGTCCTGAGACAGAAAGAGAGGGTGATTAAAGAGTCCAACGTCCTGAGACAGAAAGAGAGGGTGATTAAAGAGTCCATAGACCTGAGACAGAAAGAGAGGGTGATTAAAGAGTCCAACGTCCTGAGACAGAAAGAGAGGGTGATTAAAGAGTCCAACGTCCTGAGACAGAAAGAGAGGGTGATTAAAGTCCAACGTCCTGAGACAGAAAGAGAGGGTGATTAAAGAGTCCAACGTCCTGAGACAGAAAGAGAGGGTGATTAAAGTCCAACGTCCTGAGACAGAAAAAGAGGGTGATTAAAGAGTCCAACGTCCTGAAACAGAAAGAGAGGGTGATTAAAGAGTCCAACGTCCTGAGACAGAAAGAGAGGGTGATTAAAGAGTCCAACATCCTGAGACAGAAAGAGAGGGTGATTAAAGAGTCCAACGTCCTGAGACAGAAAGAGAGGGTGATTAAAGAGTCCAACGTCCTGAGACAGAAAGAGAGGGTGATTAAAGAGTCCAACGTCCTGAGACAGAAAGAGAGGGTGATTAAAGTCCAACGTCCTGAGACAGAAAAAGAGGGTGATTAAAGAGTCCAACGTCCTGAAACAGAAAGAGAGGGTGATTAAAGAGTCCAACGTCCTGAAACAGAAAGAGAGGGTGATTAAAGAGTCCAACGTCCTGAGACAGAAAGAGAGGGTGATTAAAGAGTCCATAGACCTGAGACAGAAAGAGAGGGTGATGAAAGAGTCCAACGTCCTGAGACAGAAAGAGAGGGTGATTAAAGAGTCCAACGTCCTGAGACAGAAAGAGAGGGTGATTAAAGAGTCCAACGTCCTGAGACAGAAAGAGAGGGTGATTAAAGAGTCCAACGTCCTGAGACAGAAAGAGAGGGTGATTAAAGAGTCCAACGTCCTGAGACAGAAAGAGAGGGTGATTAAAAGTCCAACGTCCTGAGACAGAAAAGAGGGTGATTAAAGAGTCCAACGTCCTGAGACAGAAAGAGAGGGTGATTAAAGAGTCCAACGTCCTGAGACAGAAAGAGAGGGTGATTAAAGAGTCCAACGTCCTGAGACAGAAAGAGAGGGTGATTAAAGAGTCCAAGACCTGAGACAGAAAGAGAGGGTGATTAAAGAGTCCAACGTCCTGAGACAGAAAGAGAGGGTGATTAAAGAGTCCAACGTCCTGAGACAGAAAGAGAGGGTGATTAAAGAGTCCAACATCCTGAGACAGAAAGAGAGGGTGATTAAAGAGTCCAACGTCCTGAGACAGAAAGAGAGGGTGATTAAAGTCCAACGTCCTGAGACAGAAAAAGAGGGTGATTAAAGAGTCCAACGTCCTGAAACAGAAAGAGAGGGTGATTAAAGAGTCCAACGTCCTGAAACAGAAAGAGAGGGTGATTAAAGAGTCCAACGTCCTGAGACAGAAAGAGAGGGTGATTAAAGAGTCCATAGACCTGAGACAGAAAGAGAGGGTGATGAAAGAGTCCAACGTCCTGAGACAGAAAGAGAGGGTGATTAAAGAGTCCAACGTCCTGAGACAGAAAGAGAGGGTGATTAAAGAGTTCATAGACCTGAGACAGAAAGAGAGGGTGATGAAAGAGTCCAACGTCCTGAGACAGAAAGAGAGGGTGATTAAAGAGTCCAATGTCCTGAGACAGAAAGAGAGGGTGATTAAAGTCCAACGTCCTGAGACAGAAAGAGAGGGTGATTAAAGAGTCCAACGTCCTGAGACAGAAAGAGAGGGTGATTAAAGAGTCCAACGTCCTGAGACAGAAAGAGAGGGTGATTAAAGTCCAACGTCCTGAGACAGAAAAAGAGGGTGATTAAAGAGTCCAACGTCCTGAGACAGAAAGAGAGGGTGGTTAAAGTCCAACGTCCTGAGACAGAAAAAGAGGGTGATTAAAGAGTCCAACGTCCTGAAACAGACGTCTTCCCTGGGGAAGAGCTCAGCAGTTAAGCCGGGCAAGCCAACGAGACCCAGTGGAAGCAAAGAGTAATGTCACAGAATGTAGTCTGTGATTTTACATGTTAGTCGTTGAGCAGACGCTCTTATCCAGAGAGACTTACAGGAGCAATTAGGGTTAAGTGCTTTGCTCGAGTGCACATCGACAGATTGTTCACCTAGCTGGCTCGGGGATTCGAACCAGAGACTTTTCAGTTACTGGCCCAACACTCTTGACCACTAAGCTACCTGCCGCCCAGTTATCTTTACTCATATGGGTGTCCGAGGGGAGTGTCAACCTTCCTGCTCCGTTAACATCCTGTTTTCACTCTGTTTTTACCAGCTTTTTGTCTAATAATAATTTGCTTTTTTATATTAACTTGGAAAAGGCATATTGGACAATGGGGGGGAAAGCCTGTCTCTATAAATGTACTCTCTCAGAGAAAGTGGCTGCAAAACGGTTCTGGCTGGCTCCATAGGAGAACCCTTCTTGGTTGAAGGCAAGACCCTTTCTGGTTCCAGGTGGAACTCTAAATGGCAAGGAAAAGGGTTCTAACTGGAACCAAAAGCGTTCTACCTAAAAAAAAAGGGTTCATCAAATGGTTCTCCTATGGGGACAGCTGAAGAACGCTTTTAGGTTCTAGATATCAATAATTTTGTGTTCAATATTATCTTCAGAGTTCTGCGTTTTCTTGTGAACTCTGAGCTTCTACCCCCAAGACATAAGACGGCTGAACAGTTGATCAATTGGCTACCTGGACAATTTACAAAGACGCCCTTCATTATTTATTAAATTCATCTGAATTGTTTTGCACTGGCTCTTCTTGTGAACTCTGAGCTTCTACCCCCAAGACATAAGACGGCTGAACAGTTGATCAATTGGCTACCTGGACAATTTACAAAGACGCCCTTCATTATTTATTAAATTCATCTGAATTGTTTTGCACTGGCTCTATGCACACTCACTAGACTCTACACACACACTCACACATACTACACTGACCACTTGCACTGGCTCTATGCACACTCACTAGACTCTACACACACACTCACACATACTACACTTTGTTTATATAATGTACATACTGTATTACCTCAATTACCTCCACTACCTCGTACCCCTGCACATTGACTGGGTACTGTTACTCCTTGTATATAGCCTTGTTATTACCTCAAGTACCTCGTAACCCTGCACACTAACTCAGTACTGGTACCCCTGCACACTAACTCAGTACTGGTACCCCTGCACATTAACTCAGTACTGGTACCCCTGCACATTGACTCAGTACTGGTACCCCTGCACATTGACTCAGTACTGGTACCCCTGCACATTGACTCAGTACTGGTACCCCTGCACATTGACTCAGTACTGGTACCCCTGCACATTAACTCAGTACTGGTACCCCTGCACATTGACTCAGTACTGGTACCCCTGCACATTGACTCAGTACTGGTACCCCTGCACATTGACTCAGTACTGGTACCCCTGCACACTAACTCAGTACTGGTACCCCTGCACATTAACTCAGTACTGGTACCCCTGCACATTAACTCAGTACTGGTACTCCTGCACATTGACTCAGTACTGGTACCCCTGCACATTGACTCAGTACTGGTACCCCTGCACATTGACTCAGTACTGGTACCCCTGCACATTGACTCAGTACTGGTACCCCTCCACATTGACTCAGTACTGGTACCCTGCACATTGACTCAGTACTGGTACCCCTGCACATTGACTCAGTACTGGTACCCCTGCACATTGACTCAGTACTGGTACCCCTGCACATTGACTCAGTACTGGTACCCCTGCACATTAACTCAGTACTGGTACCCCTGCACATTAACTCAGTACTGGTACCCCTGCACATTAACTCAGTACTGGTACCCCTGCACATTAACTCAGTACTGGTACCCCTGCACATTAACTCAGTACTGGTACCCCTGCACATTGACTCAGTACTGGTACCCCTGCACATTGACTCAGTACTGGTACCCCTGCACATTGACTCAGTACTGGTACCCCTGCACATTGACTCAGTACTGGTACCCCTGCACATTGACTCAGTACTGGTACCCCTGCACATTGACTCAGTACTGGTACCCCTGCACATTGACTCAGTACTGGTACCCCTCCACATTGACTCAGTACTGGTACCCCTGCACATTGACTCAGTACTGGTACCCCTGCACATTGACTCAGTACTGGTACCCCTGCACATTGACTCAGTACTGGTACCCCTGCACATTGACTCAGTACTGGTACCCCTGCACATTGACTCAGTACTGGTACCCCTGCACATTAACTCAGTACTGGTACCCCTGCACATTGACTCAGTACTGGTACCCCTGCACATTAACTCAGTACTGGTACCCTGCACATTAACTCAGTACTGGTACTCCTGCACATTGACTCAGTACTGGTACCCCTGCACATTAACTCAGTACTGGTACCCCTGCACATTAACTCAGTACTGGTACCCCTGCACACTAACTCAGTACTGGTACCCCTGCACATTGACTCAGTACTGGTACCCCTGCACATTAACTCAGTACTGGTACCCCTGCACATTGAGTCAGTACTGGTACCCCTCCACATTGACTCAGTACTGGTACCCCTGCACATTGACTCAGTACTGGTACCCCTGCACATTGACTCAGTACTGGTACCCCTGCACATTGACTCAGTACTGGTACCCCTGCACATTGACTCAGTACTGGTACCCCTGCACATTGACTCAGTACTGGTACCCCTGCACATTGACTCAGTACTGGTACTCCTGGTATAAAGCCTTTTATTCTGCTTCTATTTTCTTTTTTCTTCGCTGTTGGGAACGGGCTCGTCAGTAGGCATTTCACTGTAAAGTCTACACCTGTTGTATTCAGCATGTGACCAATACATTTAGATCTTGATTGGATGCTGAATGTCCTTGATGTTGTGGGTGTGTGTGTCTATGTGTGTAGTAATAGTAAGAACGGTGAATGTCCTTGATGTTGTGGGTGTGTGTGTCTATGTGTGTAGTAATAGTAAGAACGGTGAATGTCCTTGATGTTGTGGGTGTGTGTGTCTATGTGTGTAGTAATAGTAAGAACGGTGAATGTCCTTGATGTTGTGGGTGTGTGTGTCTATGTGTGTAGTAATAGTAAGAACGGTGAATGTTTCTGTTAAAACCACATGGTTAAATCATCGTAGAGATAATACATACAGCAGCAAGAGCTCTGGATGCTGAGGAGCCGCTCACATCATTCATGATATTCAAACGTTTACACCCAAAGGGAAACACACGCTGTGCTTTATTTCTTCATTTGATGAACGGTGTAGATAATAGTAGTATCATATACTGTAACTCTAACATCGGGTCAACAATAAAACATTTGCAATTTCTTCGGGCAAGTCATGCCGATACTACTCTGCGATGTGTAATCATTTTTGAGGATGATGTGTTGCATCATCGTGTAACTATTGAGCGTAACGGTCTGAAATGTCCTGAGTCATGTCACCACAGCAGAAAATATCTTAGGTGATTGTTTTTGCTCTTTGTGTCTTCACTGTACTCTTCACTCAAGGGTTAGGATTCTGTACTGGGATCTTATTGGTCAGAGGGATAACAGATTGTTTGGGTTAGGATTCTGTACTGGGATCTTATTGGCCCGAGGGATGACAGATTGTTTGGGTTAGGATTCTGTACTGGGATCTTAGTGGTCCGAGGGATGACAGATTGTTTGGGTTAGGATTCTGTACTGGGATCTTATTGGTCAGAGGGATAACAGAATGTTTGGGTTAGGATTCTGTACTGGGATCTTATTGGCCCGAGGGATGACAGATTGTTTGGGTTAGGATTCTGTACTGGGATCTTATTGGTCAGAGGGATAACAGATTGTTTGGGTTAGGATTCTGTACTGGGATCTTATTGGCCCGAGGGATGACAGATTGTTTGGGTTAGGATTCTGTACTGGGATCTTATTGGTCCGAGGGATGACAGAATGTTTGGGTTAGGATTCTGTACTGGGATCTTATTGTGCCGAGGGATAACAGAATGTTTGGGTTAGGATTCTGTACTGGGATCTTAGTGGTCCGAGGGATGACAGATTGTTTGGGTTAGGATTCTGTACTGGGATCTTAGTGGTCCGAGGGATGACAGATTGTTTGGGTTAGGATTCTGTACTGGGATCTTATTTTGCCGAGGGATAACAGAATGTTTGGGTTAGGATTCTGTACTGGGATCTTATTGGTCCGAGGGATGACAGATTGTTTGGGTTAGGATTCTGTACTGGGATCTTATTGGTCAGAGGGATAACAGATTGTTTGGGTTAGGATTCTGTACTGGGATCTTATTGGTCAGAGGGATGACAGATTGTTTGGGTTAGGATTCTTTACTGGGATCTTATTGGTCAGAGGGATGACAGAATGTTTGGGTTAGGATTCTGTACTGGGATCTTATTGGTCAGAGGGATGACAGATTGTTTGGGTTAGGATTCTGTACTGGGATCTTATTGTGCCGAGGGATGACAGATTGTTTGGGTTAGGATTCTGTACTGGGATCTTAGTGGTCCGAGGGATGACAGATTGTTTGGGTTAGGATTCTGTACTGGGATCTTATTGTGCCGAGGGATAACAGAATGTTTGGGTTAGGATTCTGTACTGGGATCTTATTGTGCCGAGGGATAACAGAATGTTTGGGTTAGGATTCTGTACTGGGATCTTATTGGTCCGAGGGATGACAGATTGTTTGGGTTAGGATTCTGTACTGGGATCTTATTGGTCAGAGGGATAACAGATTGTTTGGGTTAGGATTCTGTACTGGGATCTTATTGGTCAGAGGGATGACAGATTGTTTGGGTTAGGATTCTTTACTGGGATCTTATTGGTCAGAGGGATGACAGAATGTTTGGGTTAGGATTCTGTACTGGGATCTTATTGGTCAGAGGGATAACAGATTGTTTGGGTTAGGATTCTTTACTGGGATCTTATTGGTCAGAGGGATAACAGATTGTTTGGGTTAGGATTCTGTACTGGGATCTTATTGGTCCGAGGGATGACAGATTGTTTGGGTTAGGATTCTTTACTGGGATCTTATTGGTCAGAGGGATGACAGAATGTTTGGGTTAGGATTCTGTACTGGGATCTTATTGGTCCGAGGGATGACAGAATGTTTGGGTTAGGATTCTGTACTGGGATCTTATTGGTCCGAGGGATGACAGAATGTTTGGGTTAGGATTCTGTACTGGGATCTTATTGGTCCGAGGGATAACAGATTGTTTGGGTTAGGATTCTGTACTGGGATCTTATTGGTCGAGGGATGACAGAATGTTTGGGTTAGGATTCTGTACTGGGATCTTATTGGTCGAGGGATGACAGAATGTTTGGGTTAGGATTCTGTACTGGGATCTTATTGGTCGAGGGATAACAGATTGTTTGGGTTAGGATTCTGTACTGGGATCTTATTGGTCCGAGGGATGACAGAATGTTTGGGTTAGGATTCTGTACTGGGATCTTATTGGTCAGAGGGATAACAGATTGTTTGGGTTAGGATTCTGTACTGGGATCTTATTGGTCCGAGGGATAACAGATTGTTTGGGTTAGGATTCTGTACTGGGATCTTATTGTGCCGAGGGATGACAGATTGTTTGGGTTAGGATTCTTTACTGGGATCTTATTGTGCCGAGGGATAACAGATTGTTTGGGTTAGGATTCTTTACTGGGATCTTATTGGTTCGAGGGATGACAGATTGTTTGGGTTAGGATTCTGTACTGGGATCTTATTGGTCCGAGGGATGACAGATTGTTTGGGTTAGGATTCTGTACTGGGATCTTAGTGGTTCGAGGGATAACAGATTGTTTGGGTTAGGATTCTGTACTGGGATCTTATTGGTCCGAGGGATGACAGATTGTTTGGGTTAGGATTCTGTACTGGGATCTTTTAGTGCAGAGGGATGACAGAATGTTTGGGTTAGGATTCTGTACTGGGATCTTATTGGTCCGAGGGATGACAGAATGTTTGGGCTAGGATTCTGTACTGGGATCTTATTGGTCCGAGGGATGACAGAATGTTTGGGTTAGGATTCTGTACTGGGATCTTAGTGGTCAGAGGGATGACAGAATGTTTGGGTTAGGATTCTGTACTGGGATCTTATTGGTCCGAGGGATGACAGATTGTTTGGGTTAGGATTCTGTACTGGGATCTTAGTGGTCCGAGGGATGACAGATTGTTTGGGTTAGGATTCTGTACTGGGATCTTATTGGTCCGAGGGATAACAGATTGTTTGGGTTAGGATTCTGTACTGGGATCTTAGTGGTCCGAGGGATGACAGATTGTTTGGGTTAGGATTCTGTACTGGGATCTTATTGGTCCGAGGGATAACAGATTGTTTGGGTTAGGCCGACTTTGTTTGGCACATTGTGTCACCCCTGATCTGTTTCACCTGTGCTTGTCTCCACCCTCCTCCAGGTGTCATCCATCTTCCCCATGTGTATTTATACCTGTGTATTCTGTCTGTCTGTGCCAGTTTGTCGTGTTTGTTCAAGCCTACCAGCTTTTATCTCTCATCTCATGCTTTTCCCCAGTTTCTCTTTTTTCTCGCCCTCCTGGTTTTGACCTTTGCCTGTCCTGACTCTAAGCATGCCTGCCTGACCACTCTGCCTGCCCCTGGGGCCTGCCTGACAACTCTGCCTGCCCCTGGGGCCTGCCTGACCACTCTGCCTGCCCCTGAGCCTGCCTGACCACTCTGCCTTCCCCTGGGGCCTGCCTGACCACTCTGCCTGCCCCTGGGCCTGCCTGACCACTCTGCCTGCCCCTGGGGCCTGCCTGACCACTCTGCCTGCCCCTGGGGCCTGCCTGCCTGACCACTCTGCCTGCCCCTGGGGCCTACCTGCCAAGACCACTCTGCCTGCCCCTGGGGCCTGCCTGACCCCTCTGCTTGCCACTGGGGCCTGCCTGACCACTCTGCCTGCCCCTGAGGCCAGCCTGACCACTCTGCCTGCCCCTTGGGCCTGCCTGCCTGACCACTCTGCCTGCCCCTGGGGCCTGCCTGACCACTCTGCTTGCCACTGGGGAGAGATGGAGAGAGAGGGGGTAGAGAGGGAGTGGGAGAGAGAGGGGGTAGAGAGGAGAGAAATCAGGGGGTAGAG
This sequence comes from Oncorhynchus tshawytscha, assembly GCF_018296145.1. Classification (NCBI taxonomy): domain Eukaryota; kingdom Metazoa; phylum Chordata; class Actinopteri; order Salmoniformes; family Salmonidae; genus Oncorhynchus; species Oncorhynchus tshawytscha. Next base: position 11,984 of record NW_024608079.1, read on the forward strand.
AGAGAGAGAGGGAGAGAGGGGGTAGAGAGGGAGAGGGAGAGAGAGGGGGTAGAGAGGGAGAGAGAGAGAGAGAGGGGGTAGAGAGGGAGAGAAAGCAGGGGGTAGAGAGAGAGAGGGAGAGAGAGGGGTAGAGAGGGAGAGGGGAGAGAGAGAGAGAGAGGGGGTAGAGAGGGAGAGAAAGCAGGGGGTAGAGAGAGAGGGAGAGAGAGGGGGTAAAGAGAGAGAGAGAGGGGGTAGAGAGGGAGAGAGAGAGAGAGGGGGTAGAGAGGGAGAGGGAGAGAGGGGGAGAGAGGGGAGAGAGGAGAGAGAGAGAGAGAGAGGGGTTAGAGAGGGAGAGAAAGCAGGGGGTAGAGAGAGAGAGGGAGAGAGAGGGGGTAGAGAGGGAGAGGGAGAGAGAGAGAGAGAGAGAGGGGGTAGAGAGGGAGAGAAAGCAGGGGGTAGAGAGAGAGAGGGAGAGAGAGGGGGTAGAGAGGGAGAGGGAGAGAGAGAGAGAGAGAGAGGGGGTAGAGAGGGAGAGAAAGCAGGGGGGAGAGAGAGAGAGAGAGAGAGGGGGTAGAGAGAGAGGGGAGAGAGGGGGAGAGAGGAGAGAGAGAGAGAGAGAGAGAGGGGGGGTAGAGAGGGAGAGAAAGCAGGGGGTAGAGAGAGGAGAGAGAGGGGGTAGAGAGGGAGAGAGAGGGGGTAGAGAGGGAGAGGGAGAGAGAGGGGGTAGAGAGGGAGAGGGAGAGAGAGGGGGTAGAGAGGGAGAGAGAGCAGGGGGTAGAGAGAGGGAGAGAGAGGGGGTAGAGAGAGAGAGAAAGCAGGGGAGAGAGAGGGGAGAGAGAGGGAGAGAAAGCAGGGGGTAGAGAGAGAGGGAGAGAGGGGTAGAGAGGGAGAGAAAGTGGGGGTAGAGAGAGAGGGAGAGAGGGGGTAGAGAGAGAGGGGAGAGAGGGGGGTAGAGAGAGAGGGAGAGAGAGATACGGCTCAGCTGCCAGCGCTCATTACGACTGTAATGCTACTTTATCCACCATCCCTAGATCAACTGCAACAAGACAAAACATCTGCTGAAACTGAATGCCAGCGGACACACTGATCTTCTTTCTCCCCTGTCTCTCTTTCTGTTTCTCTCTCTCTTCTTGTCTCTCTAGCTCTGTCTCTTACACAGATACACACAGACACAAACTCATTGATACACACACACACGTACACACACACACACACACACACACTCTAACAGACAGACATAAACACTCACACAGAAACACACACACACTCACAGACAAACCTGAGTCTTTGTAGAGGTAGCCATCTGGTGCAAGGTGTGGGTTGCTCTCTCCCTCCTGCAGGTGGCTCTGACGGGGTGTGAAGAGCTGAGAGGTGCAGGCTGCATATGGAGGAACTGGTACTGTGACCAAACACATTCTCACAGATACACACAGAAACACACACACAGAAAGATACACACACACACACACACACACACACACACACACACACACACACACACACACACACACACTGCCACAGAATGCAATAAAATACATGATTAGAGAGCAGGTGTTCAGAAGAGGTTGGCATGTGGAGCATGATACAGTACCAACATACACACACACACACACACACACACACACACACACACACACACACACACACACACCCCCACACACACACACACCACACCACACCCACACACACCACAAACACCCCCACACACACACACACACACACACACACACCCACACACACACCACTCACACACACACACCAACCACACACACAAACCACACTCACCAGACCACACACACCACACACACACACCACACTCACACCCACACACACACCACACCACAAACACCACACACCAAACCACACACACCACCCTCACACACCACACCCACCACACCCACACACCCACCACACCACAAACACAAACCACACTCACCAGACCATACACACCACACACACACACACCACACCACACACCACCCCCCACACACACCACCACTCACACACACCACCACTCACACACACCAACCACACACACAAACCACACTCACCAGACCACACACACCCACACACACACCACACCCACAAACACCACACACCAAACCACACACACCACCCTCACACACCACACCCACCACACCACGAACACAAACCACACTCACCAGACCATACACACCACACACACACACACCACACCCACACACACACCACACCACACACACACCACACTCACACCCACACACACACACCACACCCACACACACCCACACACACCACATTAACACACACACACCACACCCACACACCCACACCCACACACACACATACAACACACACCCACACACACACAGCCCTTTCATGGTGTCACTGCCTGATAGAAATGGCAGATGTCCTCCTATGTCATCCTGAGTTGAGTTCATCAAGCTGAGAAACAAATGCTCTCAAATCCACTGACCCATGAAGGTGGAGGGATGGACGGATGAACCAATTCATTAATTTGATGGGATTGATGAGCCTGATAGACAAGCTGAATATGTAGCAAACTGTTGGGAGAATGGTATTGGGTGGTGCAAGATATATAGACAAGATGGTGGGTGGTGCAGGATGTATAGACAAGATGGTGGGATGGTACAGGATATATAGACAAGATGGTGGGATGGTACAGGATATATAGACAAGATGGTGGGATGGTGCAGGATATATCGACAAGATGGTGGGATGGTGCAGGATATATAGACAAGATGGTGGGATGGTACAGGATATATAGACAAGATGGTGGGATGGTACAGGATATATAGACAAGATGGTGGGATGGTGCAGGATATATCGACAAGATGGTGGGATGGTGCAGGATATATAGACAAGATGGTGGGATGGTACAGGATATATAGACAAGATGGTGGGATGGTACAGGATATATAGACAAGATGGTGGGATGGTGCAGGATATATAGACAAGATGGTGGGATGGTACAGGATATATAGACAAGATGGTGGGATGGTGCAGGATATATAGACAAGATGGTGGGTGGTGCAGGATGCATAGACAAGATGGTGGGATGGTACGTAGACAAGATGGTGGGATGGTACATAGACAAGATGGTGGGATGGTACATAGACAAGATGGTGGGATGGTACATAGACAAGATGGTGGGATGGTACATAGACAAGATGGTGGGATGGTACGTAGACAAGATGGTGGGATGGTACGTAGACAAGATGGTGGGATGGTACATAGACAAGATGGTGGGATGGTACGTAGACAAGATGGTGGGATGGTACATAGACAAGATGGTGGGATGGTACATAGACAAGATTGGGGGGATGGTACATAGACAAGATGGTGGGATGGTACATAGACAAGATGGTGGGATGGTACATAGACAAGATGGTGGGATGGCACATAGACAAGATGGTGGGATGGTACATAGGCAAGCACACATGACCTGACATAATAATTCAGGCATGACTGTACGTCACTTCGGATAAAAGCATCTGCTAAAATAGCAGATGTGTTATTTTTGCATGTCCATTTCAAGCTCCTAAATATCTACTAAATATAAATAGAAAAAAATCTGTAAAGTATTGAGCCAGGTGAGAACAGGAACATCTTAACGAGTGTGTGTGGTCAATTAAAGTGGAGCTGATATGAAGTTGGGTCCTGTTGATTTTTCAGACAGTGTGTTAGTAACTAAAATGGAGCTGATATCAGGTTGGTCCTGTTGATTTTTCAGACAGTGTGTTAGTTACTAAAGTGGAGCTGATATCAGGTTGGTCCTGTTGATTTTTCAGACAGTGTGTAAGTAACTAAAGTGGAGCTGATATCAGGTTGGGTCCTGTTGATTTTTCAGACAGTGTGTTAGTAACTAAAGTGGAGCTGATATAAAGTTGGGTCCTGTTGGTTTTTCAGACAGTGTGTTAGTAACTAAAGTGGAGCTGATATCAGGTTGGGTCCTGTTGATTTTTCAGACACTGTGTTAGTAACTAAAGTGGAGCTGATATCAGGTTGGTCCTGTTGATTTTTCAGACAGTGTGTTAGTAACTAAAGTGGAGCTGATATCAGGTTGGTCCTGTTGATTTTTCAGACAGTGTGTCAGTAAGTGTGAGCACTTGGCTGCACACCAAGCCTTCCGATCCGTACTGATGTCACTGGTAATTGTTCCGGGCCCCAGCTCTAATTTTGATCAGAAATAATTGTAGCATGTACCAAGCTGCAGGATGTTCTGGGCGTATCGAGCGACAGAGCTGGACTTCCTCGTGATTAAAATGTCACGGCACAAAAGTCCTCAGAAAGCGGAGAGAAAGGGGGGCCTATGCCACAACTCGAAATCACAGGGACACGTCTATGAATTATTCAACAGGGCTTGGTTGAAATGGGTTGTAATCAGCGTCTGAGGAAAGCCACATGGGCAGTGTTTCTGCCAAGAGGGTTAACTCCTGAACTCAACGCTGACTATTATCTGTCACCAAACCTGAGATTATAAGGAAGTTTACAATGTCCAAACAATACTTCATCAGAACGAATCAGAATTGATCAGCTTAACTTTTGACCAATGGTGACAGACTGGCGTTGCATAGATTTACATTAAATCACACCGCAAACTGAATTGACTTTGGATTAATCGTGTATTTCTTGTCCTTTACTGCGCAATAAGGTGCTCCGATTTCTTGTTATGCAGCTAAGACGTGTGAAAAACAATGTTCTGTATAATTATAGATATGGATTTTCCAATAACATTTCTGTAAAAGGCATGACATAATAAGTGCTCTGCTAGCTAGAGGCCACATCGGCCCTCATACATAGTTATACATTGTGGGTTTTTAACCAGCTAGAGGCCACATCAGCTCTTATACATAGACAGTTATGCATTGTGGGTTTTTAACCAGCTAGAGGCCACATCAGCTCTTATACATAGACAGTGATGCATTGGGGGTGTTTAACCAGCTAGAGGCCACATCAGCTCTTATACATAGACAGTCATGCATTGGGGGTGTTTAACCAGCTAGAGGCCACATCAGCTCTTATACATAGACAGTCATGCATTGGGGGTGTTTAACCAGCTAGAGGCCACATCAGCTCTTATACATAGACAGTCATGCATTGTGGGTGTTTAACCAGCGGATTAATGAAATACTGTTCTTACAGAGAGACACACAGAGAGAGACACACACAGAGACACACACACAGAGACACACACAGAGAGAGAGACACACACAGAGACACACACACACACAGAGAGACACACACACAGAGAGACACACACACAGAGACACACACACACACAGAGAGACACACACAGAGAGACACACACAGAGACACACACACAGAGACACACACACACAGAGAGACACACACACACAGAGACACACACAGAGACACACACACACACACACACAGACACACACACACAGAGACACACACAGAGAGAGACACACACACACAGAGAGACACACACACACAGAGACACACACACACACAGAGAGACACACACACACAGAGAGACACACACACACACAGAGAGACACACACACACAC